>NW_024059825.1:0-30979 GCF_016432855.1 Salvelinus namaycush | reverse complement strand
ACAGTAGACTGTCAGAGTACTAGTCAGTTTTACTGAAGGGTCAACACAGTAGACTGTCAAGTACTAGTCAGTTTTACTGAGGGTCAACACAGTAGACTGTCAGAGTACTAGTCAGTTTTACTGAAGGGGTCAACACAGTAGATGTCAGAGTACTAGTCAGTTTTACTGAAGGGGTCAACACAGTAAACTGTCAGAGTACTAGTCAGTTTTACTGAAGGGGTCAACACAGTAGCTGTCAGAGTACTAGTCAGTTTTACTGAAGGGGTCAACACAGTAGACTGTCAGAGTACTAGTCAGTTTTACTGAAGGGGTCAACACAGTAGACTGTCAGAGTACTAGTCAGTTTTACTGAAGGGGTCAACACAGTAGACTGTCAGAGTACTAGTCAGTTTTACTGAAGGGGTCAACACAGTAGACTGTCAGAGTACTAGTCAGTTTTACTGAAGGGGTCAACACAGTAGACTGTCAGAGTACTAGTCAGTTTTACTGAAGGGGTCAACACAGTAGACTGTCAGAGTACTAGTCAGTTTTACTGAAGGGGTCAACACAGTAGACTGTCAGAGTACTAGTCAGTTTTACTGAAGGGGTCAACACAGTAGACTGTCAGAGTACTAGTCAGTTTTACTGAAGGGGTCAACACAGTAGACTGTCAGAGTACTAGTCAGTTTTACTGAAGGGGTCAACACAGTAGACTGTCAGAGTACTAGTCAGTTTTACTGAAGGGGTCAACACAGTAGACTGTCAGAGTACTAGTTCAGTTTTAACTGAAGGGTCAACACAGTAGACTGTCAGAGTACTAGTCAGTTTTACTGAAGGGGTCAACACAGTAGACTGTCAGAGTACTAGTCAGTTTTACTGAAGGGGTCAACACAGTAGACTGTCAGAGTACTAGTCAGTTTTACTGAAGGGGTCAACACAGTAGACTGTCAGAGTACTAGTCAGTTTACTGAAGGGGTCAACACAGTAGACTGTCAGAGTACTAGTCAGTTTTACTGAAGGGGTCAACACAGTAGACTGTCAGAGTACTAGTCAGTTTTACTGAAGGGGTCAACACAGTAGACTGTCAGAGTACTAGTCAGTTTTACTGAAGGGGTCAACACAGTAGACTGTCAGAGTACTAGTCAGTTTTACTGAAGGGGTCAACACAGTAGACTGTCAGAGTACTAGTCAGTTTTACTGAAGGGGTCAACACAGTAGACTGTCAGAGTACTAGTCAGTTTTACTGAAGGGGTCAACACAGTAGACTGTCAGAGTACTAGTCAGTTTTACTGAAGGGGTCAACACAGTAGACTGTCAGAGTACTAGTCAGTTTTACTGAAGGGGTCAACACAGTAGACTGTCAGAGTACTAGTCAGTTTTACTGAAGGGGTCAATACAGTAGACTGTCAGAGTACTAGTCAGTTTTACTGAAGGGGTCAACACAGTAGACTGTCAGAGTACTAGTCAGTTTTACTGAAGGGGTCAACACAGTAGACTGTCAGAGTACTAGTCAGTTTTACTGAAGGGTCAATACAGTAGACTGTCAGAGTACTAGTCAGTTTTACTGAAGGGGTCAACACAGTAGACTGTCAGAGTACTAGTCAGTTTTACTGAAGGGGTCAACACAGTAGACTGTCAGAGTACTAGTCAGTTTTACTGAAGGGGTCAACACAGTAGACTGTCAGAGTACTAGTCAGTTTACTGAAGGGGTCAACACAGTAGACTGTCAGAGTACTAGTCAGTTTTACTGAAGGGGTCAACACAGTAGACTGTCAGAGTACTAGTCAGTTTTACTGAAGGGGTCAACACAGTAGACTGTCAGAGTACTAGTCAGTTTTACTGAAGGGGTCAACACAGTAGACTGTCAGAGTACTAGTCAGTTTTACTGAAGGGGTCAACACAGTAGACTGTCAGAGTACTAGTCAGTTTTACTGAAGGGGTCAACACAGTAGACTGTCAGAGTACTAGTCAGTTTTACTGAAGGGGTCAACACAGTAGCTGTCAGAGTACTAGTCAGTTTTACTGAAGGGGTCAATACAGTAGACTGTCAGAGTACTAGTCAGTTTTACTGAAGGGGTCAACACAGTAGACTGTCAGAGTACTAGTCAGTTTTACTGAAGGGGTCAACACAGTAGACTGTCAGAGTACTAGTCAGTTTTACTGAAGGGGTCAACACAGTAGACTGTTAGAGTACTAGTCAGTTTTACTGAAGGGGTCAATACAGTAGACTGTCAGAGTACTAGTCAGTTTTACTGAAGGGGTCAACACAGTAGACTGTCAGAGTACTAGTCAGTTTTACTGAAGGGGTCAACACAGTAGACTGTCAGAGTACTAGTCAGTTTTACTGAAGGGGTCAACACAGTAGACTGTCAGAGTACTAGTCAGTTTTACTGAAGGGGTCAACACAGTAGACTGTCAGAGTACTAGTCAGTTTTACTGAAGGGGTCAACACAGTAGACTGTCAGAGTACTAGTCAGTTTTACTGAAGGGGTCAACACAGTAGCTGTCAGAGTACTAGTCAGTTTTACTGAAGGGGTCAACACAGTAGCTGTCAGAGTACTAGTCAGTTTTACTGAAGGGGTCAACACAGTAGCTGTCAGAGTACTAGTCAGTTTTACTGAAGGGGTCAACACAGTAGCTGTCAGAGTACTAGTCAGTTTTACTGAAGGGGTCAACACAGTAGACTGTCAGAGTACTAGTCAGTTTTACTGAAGGGGTCAACACAGTAGACTGTCAGAAGTACTAGTCAGTTTTACTGAAGGGGTCAACACAGTAGCTGTCAGAGTACTAGTCAGTTTTACTGAAGGGGTCAACACAGTAGACTGTCAGAGTACTAGTCAGTTTTACTGAAGGGGTCAACAGTAGACTGTCAGAGTACTAGTCAGTTTTACTGAAAGGGGTCAACACAGTAGACTGTCAGAGTACTAGTCAGTTTTACTGAAGGGGTCAACACAGTAGACTGTCAGAGTACTAGTCAGTTTTACTGAAGGGGTCAACACAGTAGACTGTCAGAGTACTAGTCAGTTTTACTGAAGGGGTCAACACAGTAGACTGTCAGAGTACTAGTCAGTTTTACTGAAGGGGTCAACACAGTAGACTGTCAGAGTACTAGTCAGTTTTACTGAAGGGGTCAACACAGTAGACTGTCAGAGTACTAGTCAGTTTTACTGAAGGGGTCAACACAGTAGACTGTCAGAGTACTAGTCAGTTTTACTGAAGGGGTCAACACAGTAGACTGTCAGAGTACTAGTCAGTTTTACTGAAGGGGTCAACACAGTAGACTGTCAGAGTACTAGTCAGTTTTACTGAAGGGGTCAACACAGTAGACTGTCAGAGTACTAGTCAGTTTTACTGAAGGGGTCAACACAGTAGACTGTCAGAGTACTAGTCAGTTTTACTGAAGGGGTCAACACAGTAGCTGTCAGAGTACTAGTCAGTTTTACTGAAGGGGTCAACACAGTAGACTGTCAGAGTACTAGTCAGTTTTACTGAAGGGGTCAACACAGTAGACTGTCAGAGTACTAGTCAGTTTTACTGAAGGGGTCAACACAGTAGACTGTCAGAGTACTAGTCAGTTTTACTGAAGGGGTCAACACAGTAGACTGTCAGAGTACTAGTCAGTTTTACTGAAGGGGTCAACACAGTAGACTGTCAGAGTACTAGTCAGTTTTACTGAAGGGGTCAACACAGTAGCTGTCAGAGTACTAGTCAGTTTTACTGAAGGGGTCAACACAGTAGACTGTCAGAGTACTAGTCAGTTTTACTGAAGGGGTCAACACAGTAGCTGTCAGAGTACTAGTCAGTTTTACTGAAGGGGTCAACACAGTAGCTGTCAGAGTACTAGTCAGTTTTACTGAAGGGGTCAATACAGTAGACTGTCAGAGTACTAGTCAGTTTTACTGAAGGGGTCAACACAGTAGACTGTCAGAGTACTAGTCAGTTTTACTGAAGGGGTCAAAAAGCATCGAACCATTATTGACCGAGCGAAGGAGAAGACGGTATTCCAATCCTCTGAGGCTTCAAACCACATTGAGGTAGGAACTAACCAATGGGTTGGTCCCAAATTGCCCCCTCTTCTCTATGGTTCACTACCTCTCCTCTCTATGGTTCACTACCTCTCCTCTCTATGGTTCACTACCTCTCTATGGTTCACTACCTCTCCTCTCTATGGTTCACTACCTCTCCTCTCTATGGTTCACTACCTCTCTATGGTTCACTACCTCTCCTCTCTATGGTTCACTACCTCTCCTCTCTATGGTTCACTACCTCTCCTCTCTATGGTTCACTACCTCTCTATGGTTCACTACCTCTCCTCTCTATAGTTCACTACCTCTCCTCTCTATGGTTCACTACCTCTCTATGGTTCACTACCTCTCCTCTCTATGGTTCACTACCTCTCCTCTCTATGGTTCACTACCTCTCCTCTCTATGGTTCACTACCTCTCCTCTCTATGGTTCACTACCTCTCTATGGTTCACTACCTCTCCTCTCTATGGTTCACTACCTCTCCTCTCTATGGTTCACTACCTCTCCTCTCTATGGTTCACTACCTCTCCTCTCTATGGTTCACTACCTCTCCTCTCTATGGTTCACTACCTCTCCTGTCTATGGTTCACTACCTCTCTATGGTTCACTACCTCTCCTCTCTATGGTTCACTACCTCTCCTGTCTATGGTTCACTACCTCTCTATGGTTCACTACCTCTCTGTGGTTCACTACCTCTCCTCTCTATGGTTCACTACCTCTCCTCTCTATGGTTTACTACCTCTCTATGGTTCACTACCTCTCCTCTCTATGGTTCACTACCTCTCTATGGTTCACTACCTCTCTATGGTTCACTACCTCTCCACTCTATGGTTCACTACCTCTCCACTCTATGGTTCACTACCTCTCCTCTCTATGGTTCACTACCTCTCCTCTCTATGGTTCACTACCTCTCCTCTCTATGGTTTACTACCTCTCTATGGTTCATTACCTCTCCTCTCTATGGTTCACTACCTCTCTATGGTTCACTACCTCTCCTCTCTATGGTTCACTACCTCTCTATGGTTCACTACCTCTCCTCTCTATGGTTCACTACCTCTCCTCTCTATGGTTCACTACCTCTCTATGGTTCACTACCTCTCTATGGTTCACTACCTCTCTATGGTTCACTACCTCTCCTCTCTATGGTTCACTACCTCTCCTCTCTATGGTTCACTACCTCTCCTCTCTATGGTTCACTACCTCTCCTCTCTATGGTTCACTACCTCTCCTCTCTATGGTTCACTACCTCTCTATGGTTCACTACCTCTCCTCTCTATGGTTCACTACCTCTCCTCTCTATGGTTCACTACCTCTCCTCTCTATGGTTCACTACCTCTCCTCTCTATGGTTCACTACCTCTCTATGGTTCACTACCTCTCCACTCTATGGTTCACTACCTCTCCTCTCTATGGTTCACTACCTCTTCTCTCTATGGTTCACTACCTCTCCTCTCTATGGTTCACTACCTCTCCTCTCTATGGTTCACTACCTCTCCTCTCTATGGTTCACTACCTCTCCTCTCTATGGTTCACTACCTCTCCTCTCTATAGTTCACTACCTCTCTTCTCTATAGGTTCACTACCTCTCCTCTCTATGGTTCACTACCTCTCCTCTCTATGGTTCACTACCTCTCCTCTCTATGGTTCACTACCTCTCCTCTCTATGGTTCACTACCTCTCCTCTCTATGGTTCACTACCTCTCCTCTCTATGGTTCACTACCTCTCCTCTCTATGGTTCACTACCTCTCCTCTCTATGGTTCACTACCTCTCCTCTCTATGGTTCACTACCTCTCCTCTCTATAGTTCACTACCTCTCCTCTCTATGGTTCACTACCTCTCCTCTCTATGGTTCACTACCTCTCTATGGTTCACTACCTCTCCTCTCTATAGTTCACTACCTCTCCTCTCTATGGTTCACTACCTCTCCTCTCTATGGTTCACTACCTCTCCTCTCTATGGTTCACTACCTCTCCTCTCTATAGTTCACTACCTCTCCTCTCTATGGTTCACTACCTCTCTATGGTTCACTACCTCTCTATGGTTCACTACCTCTCCTCTCTATAGTTCACTACCTCTCCTCTCTATGGTTCACTACCTCTCTATGGTTCACTACCTCTCCTCTCTATGGTTCACTACCTCTCCTCTCTATGGTTCACTACCTCTCTATGGTTCACTACCTCTCCTCTCTATGGTTCACTACCTCTCCTCTCTATGGTTCACTACCTCTCCTCTCTATGGTTCACTACCTCTCCTCTCTATGGTTCACTACCTCTCTATGGTTCACTACCTCTCCTCTCTATAGTTCACTACCTCTCCTCTCTATGGTTCACTACCTCTCCTCTCTATGGTTCACTACCTCTCCTCTCTATGGTTCACTACCTCTCCTCTCTATGGTTCACTACCTCTCCTCTCTATGGTTCACTACCTCTCCTCTCTATGGTTCACTACCTCTCCTCTCTATGGTTCATTACCTCTCCTCTCTATGGTTCACTACCTCTCCTCTCTATGGTTCACTACCTCTCCTCTCTATGGTTCACTACCTCTCCTCTCTATGGTTCACTACCTCTCCTCTCTATGGTTCACTACCTCTCCTCTCTATGGTTCACTACCTCTCCTCTCTATGGTTCACTACCTCTCCTCTCTATAGTTCACTACCTCTCCTCTCTATGGTTCACTACCTCTCTATGGTTCACTACCTCTCCTCTCTATGGTTCACTACCTCTCCTCTCTATGGTTCACTACCTCTCCTCTCTATAGTTCACTACCTCTCCTCTCTATGGTTCACTACCTCTCTATGGTTCACTACCTCTCCTCTCTATAGTTCACTACCTCTCCTCTCTATGGTTCACTACCTATCCTCTCTATGGTTCACTACCTCTCTATGGTTCACTACCTCTCCTCTCTATGGTTCACTACCTCTCTATGGTTCACTACCTCTCCTCTCTATGGTTCACTACCTCTCCTCTCTATGGTTCACTACCCCTTCTCTCTCTCAGAGATGGAAGAATTCACAAAATGGGACAAACACCAAATTGAGACTCTGCATAAAGAATTCTGCAAAAATATCCTCTGTGTACAACGTAAAACACCAAATAATGCATGCAGAGCAGAATTAGATCGATAATTATCAAAATTCAGAAAAGAGCCGTTAAATTCTACAACCACTTAAAAGGAAGTGTTTCCCAAACCCTCCATAATTGTTTTTAATGTTATTTATTTCACCTTTATTTAACCAGGTAGGCCAGTTGAGAACAAGTTCTCATTTTACAACTGCGACCTGGCCAAGATAAAGCAAAGCAGAGCGACACAAACAACAACACAGAGTTACATGTAAACAAACGTACAGTCAACAAAAGCCATCACCTACAGAGAGATGAACCTGGAGAAGAGTCCCCTAAGCAAGCTGGTCCTGGGGCTCTGTTCACAAACACAAACAGACCCCACAGAGCCCCAGGACAGCAACACAATTAGACCCAACCAAATCATGAGAAAACAAAAAGAAAATTACTTGGCACGTTGGAAAGAATTAACAAAAAAACTGAGCAAACTAGAATGCTATTTCAAATCAATAATTTGTGTCACATGCTCCCGAATACAACAGGTGTAGTAGACCTTACAGTGAAATGCTGAATACAACAGGTGTAGTAGACCTCACAGTGAAATGCTAAATACAACAGGTGTAGTAGACCTTACAGTGAAATGCTGAATACAACAGGTGTAGTAGTCCTCACAGTGAAATGCTGAATACAACAGGTGTAGTAGACCTTACAGTGAAATGCTGAATACAACAGGTGTAGTAGACCTTACAGTGAAATGCTGAATACAACAGGTGTAGTAGACCTCACAGTGAAATGCTGAATACAACAGGTGTAGTAGACCTCACAGTGAAATGCTGAATACAACAGGTGTAGTAGACCTCACAGTGAAATGCTAAATACAACAGGTGTAGTAGACCTTACAGTGAAATGCTGAATACAACAGGTGTAGTAGACCTCACAGTGAAATGCTGAATACAACAGGTGTAGTAGACCTTACAGTGAAATGCTGAATACAACAGGTGTAGTAGACCTTACAGTGAAATGCTGAATACAACAGGTGTAGTAGACCTCACAGTGAAATGCTGAATACAACAGGTGTAGTAGACCTCCCAGTGAAATGCTGAATACAACAGGTGTAGTAGACCTCCCAGTGAAATGCTGAATACAACAGGTGTAGTAGACCTTACAGTGAAATACTGAATACAACAGGTGTAGTAGACCTCACAGTGAAATGCTGAATACAACAGGTGTAGTAGACCTCACAGTGAAATGCTGAATACAACAGGTGTAGTAGACCTTACAGTGAAATGCTGAATACAACAGGTGTAGTAGACCTTACAGTGAAACGCTGAATACAACAGGTGTAGTAGACCTCACAGTGAAATGCTGAATACAACAGGTGTAGTAGACCTCACAGTGAAATGCTGAATACAACAGGTGTAGTAGACCTCACAGTGAAATGCTGAATACAACAGGTGTAGTAGACCTTACAGTGAAATGCTGAATACAACAGGTGTAGTAGACCTCACAGTGAAATGCTGAATACAACAGGTGTAGTAGACCTTACAGTGAAATGCTGAATACAACAGGTGTAGTAGACCTTACAGTGAAATGCTGAATACAACAGGTGTAGTAGACCTTACAGTGAAATGCTGAATACAACAGGTGTAGTAGTCCTCACAGTGAAATGCTGAATACAACAGGTGTAGTAGACCTTACAGTGAAATGCTGAATACAACAGGTGTAGTAGACCTCACAGTGAAATGCCGAATACAACAGGTGTAGTAGACCTTACAGTGAAATGCCGAATACAACAGGTGTAGTAGACCTTACAGTGAAATGCTGAATACAACAGGTGTAGTAGACCTCACAGTGAAATGCTGAATATAACAGGTGTAGTAGATCTCACAGTGAAATGCTGAATACAACAGGTGTAGTAGACCTCACAGTGAAATGCTGAATACAACAGGTGTAGTAGACCTCACAGTGAAATGCTGAATACAACAGGTGTAGTAGACCTCACAGTGAAATGCTGAATACAACAGGTGTAGTAGACCTCACAGTGAAATGCTGAATACAACAGGTGTAGTAGACCTCACAGTGAAATGCTGAATACAACAGGTGTAGTAGACCTCACAGTGAAATGCTGAATACAACAGGTGTAGTAGACCTCCCAGTGAAATGCTGAATACAACAGGTGTAGTAGACCTCACAGTGAAATGCTGAATACAACAGGTGTAGTAGACCTCACAGTGAAATGCTGAATACAACAGGTGTAGTAGACCTCCCAGTGAAATGCTGAATACAACAGGTGTAGTAGACCTCCCAGTGAAATGCTGAATACAACAGGTGTAGTAGACATTACAGTGAAATGCTGAATACAACAGGTGTAGTAGACCTCACAGTGAAATGCTGAATACAACAGGTGTAGTAGACCTTACAGTGAAATGCTGAATACAACAGGTGTAGTAGACCTTACAGTGAAACGCTGAATACAACAGGTGTAGTAGACCTCACAGTGAAATGCTGAATACAACAGGTGTAGTAGACCTTACAGTGAAATGCTGAATACAACAGGTGTAGTAGACCTCACAGTGAAATGCTGAATACAACAGGTGTAGTAGACCTCACAGTGAAATGCTGAATACAACAGGTGTAGTAGACCTCACAGTGAAATGCTGAATACAACAGGTGTAGTAGACCTTACAGTGAAATGCTGAATACAACAGGTGTAGTAGACCTCACAGTGAAATGCTGAATACAACAGGTGTAGTAGACCTCACAGTGAAATGCTGAATACAACAGGTGTAGTAGACCTCACAGTGAAATGCTGAATACAACAGGTGTAGTAGACCTCACAGTGAAATGCTGAATACAACAGGTGTAGTAGTCCTCACAGTGAAATGCTGAATACAACAGGTGTAGTAGACCTTACAGTGAAATGCTGAATACAACAGGTGTAGTAGTCCTCACAGTGAAATGCTGAATACAACAGGTGTAGTAGACCTTACAGTGAAATGCTGAATACAACAGGTGTAGTAGACCTTACAGTGAAATGCTGAATACAACAGGTGTAGTAGTCCTCACAGTGAAATGCTGAATACAACAGGTGTAGTAGACCTTACAGTGAAATGCTGAATACAACAGGTGTAGTAGTCCTCACAGTGAAATGCTGAATACAACAGGTGTAGTAGACCTTACAGTGAAATGCTGAATACAACAGGTGTAGTAGACCTTACAGTGAAATGCTGAATACAACAGGTGTAGTAGACCTCACAGTGAAATGCTGAATACAACAGGTGTAGTAGACCTCACAGTGAAATGCTGAATACAACAGGTGTAGTAGACCTCACAGTGAAATGCTGAATACAACAGGTGTAGTAGACCTCACAGTGAAATGCTGAATACAACAGGTGTAGTAGACCTCACAGTGAAATGCTGAATACAACAGGTGTAGTAGACCTTACAGTGAAATGCTGAATACAACAGGTGTAGTAGTCCTCACAGTGAAATGCTGAATACAACAGGTGTAGTAGACCTTACAGTGAAATGCTGAATACAACAGGTGTAGTAGACCTTACAGTGAAATGCTGAATACAACAGGTGTAGTAGACCTCACAGTGAAATGCTGAATACAACAGCTTACAAGTCCTTATCAACAGCAGTGTTAAGAAAATACCCCCCAAAAAGTAGTAGATAAGAATAACAAATAATTACAGAGCAGCAGTAAATAACAATAGCGGGGCTATATACAGGGGGTACCAGTACAGAGTCAATGTGGAGACTATATACAGGGGGTACCGGTACAGAGTCAATGTGGAGGCTATATACAGGGGGTACCGGTACAGAGTCAATGTGGAGGCTATATACAGGGGGTACTGGTACAGAGTCAATGTGGAGGCTATATACAGGGGGTACCAGTACAGAGTCAATGTGGAGGCTATATACAGGGGGTACCGGTACAGAGTCAATGTGGAGGCTATATACAGGGTGTACCAGTACAGAGACAATGTGGAGGCCATATACAGGGGGTACCAGTACAGAGTCAATGTGGAGACTATATACAGGGGGTACCGGTACAGAGTCAATGTGGAGGCTATATACAGGGTGTACCAGTACAGAGACAATGTGGAGGCCATATACAGGGGGTACCAGTACAGAGTCAATGTGGAGACTATATACAGGGGGTACCGGTACAGAGTCAATGTGGAGACTATATACAGGGTGTACCAGTACAGAGACAATGTGGAGGCCATATACAGGGGGTACCAGTACAGAGTCAATGTGGAGACTATATACAGGGGGTACCGGTACAGAGTCAATGTGGAGGCTATATACAGGGGGTACCGGTACAGAGTCAATGTGGAGGCTATATACAGGGGGTACCGGTACAGAGTCAATGTGGAGGCTATATACAGGGGGTACTGGTACAGAGTCAATGTGGAGGCTATATACAGGGGATACCAGTACAGAGTCAATGTGGAGGCTATATACAGGGGATACCAGTACAGAGTCAATGTGGAGGCTATATACAGGGGATACCAGTACAGAGTCAATGTGGAGGCTATATACAGGGGGTACCGGTACAGAGTCAATGTGGAGACTATATACAGGGGATACCAGTACAGAGTCAATGTGCAGGGGCACCGGTGTCAAGGTAATTGAGGTAATATGTACGTGTAGGTAGAGTTATTAAAGTGACTATGCATAGATAATAAACAGAGACTAGTAGCAACATAGAGGGGGGGGGGGGGGGGGGCAATGCAAATAGTCTGGGTAGCCATTTGATTAGATGTTCAGGAGTCTTATGTCTTGGGGGGGTAGAAGCTGTTTAGAAGCCTCTTGGACCTAGACTTGGCGGTCTGGTATCAGAAAGAACAGTCTATGACTAGAGTGGTTGAAGTCTTTTACAATTTTTAGGGCCTTCCTCTGACACCGCCTGGTATAGAGGTCCAGGAAGCTTGGCCCCAGAGATGTACTGGGCCATACGCACTACCCACTGTAGTGCCTTGCGGCCGGAGGCCGAGCGATTGCCGTACCAGGCAGTGATGCAACCCGTCAGGATGCTCTCGATGGTGCAGCTGTAGAACCTTTTGAGGATCTAGGACCCATGCCAAATGTTTTCAGTCTCCTGAGGTGGAATAGGTTTTGTTGTGCCCTCTTCACGATTGTCTTGATGTGCCTGGATCATGTTAGTTTGTTGGTGATGTGGACATCAAGGAACTTGAAGCTCTCAACTTTCTCCACTACAGCACCGTCGATGAGAATGGGGGCGTGCTCGGTCCTCCTTTTCCTGTAGTCCACAATCATCTCCTTAGTCTTGATCACGTTGAGGGATAGGTTGTTATTCTGGCACCACACGGCCAGGTCTCTGACCTCCTCCCTATAGGCTGTCTCGTCGTTGTCAGTGATCAGGCCTACCACAGTTGTGTCATCTGCAAACTGGGAGTTGTGCGTGGCCGTGCAGTCATGAGTAAACATGGAGTACAGGAGGGGAATCAGCACCCCTGAGGGGCCCCCGTGTTGAGGATCAGCATGGCGGATGTGTTGTTACCTACCCTTACCACCTGGGGGCGGCCCGTCAGGAAGTCCAGGATCCAGTTGCAGAGGGAGGTGTTTAGTCCCAGGATCATTAGCTTAGTGATGAGCTTTAAGGGTACTATGGTGTTGAACGCTGAGCTGTAGTCAATGAATAGCATTCTCACATAGGTGTTCCTTTTGTCCAGGTGGGAAAGGGCAGTGTGGAGTGCAATAGAGATTGCATCATCTGTGGATCTGTTGGGGCGGTATGCAAATTTGAGTGGGTCCAGGGTTTCTGGGATAATGGTTACGAACGTGAGTGCTACAGGTCGGTAGTCATTTAGGCAGGTTACCTTAGTGTTCTTGGGCACAGGGACTATGGTGGTCTGCTTGAAACCTGTAGGTATTACAGACTCGGTCAGGGAGAGGTTGAAAATGTCAGCGCATGCTCGGAGTACACGTCCTGGTAATCCGTCTGGCCCTGCGGCCTTGTGAATGTTGACCTGTTTAAAGGTCTTGCTCACATCGGCTGCGGACCAGCTGAAGCTCTCATGCATGTTTTAGTGTTACTTGCCTCGAAGCGAGCATATAAGTTATTTAGCTCATCTGGTAGGCTCGTGTCACTGGGCAGCTCGCGGCTGTGCTTCCCTTTGTAGTCTGTAATAGTTTGTAAGCCCTGCTACATCCGACGAGCATTGGAGCCGGTGTCGTACATTTTGATTTTGATAGAAATTCGCTAAAACTGATGGGTGAGCGTTTTCCTGTTTGCTTATGGCGGAATACAGCTCATTGAGTGCGGTTTTGGTGCCAACATCGCTCTGTGGTGGTATGTAGACAGCTATGAAAAATACAGATGAAAACTCTCTAGGTAGATAGTGTGGTCTACAGCTTATCATGAGATACTCTACTTCAGGCGAGCAAAACTTTGAGACTTCTCTAGATATCGTGCACCAGCTGTTGTTTACATAAATGTATAGGCACCTGCCCCGTGTCTTACCAGAGGCTGCTGTTCTATCCTGCTGATACAGTGTATAACCCACCAGCTGTATGTTCTTAATGTCGTCGTTCAGCCACGACTCAGTGAAACATAAGATATTACAGTTTTTAATGTCCCGTTGTACCGTACTGTACGTGCTTTCAGTTCATCCCATTTACTTTCCAGCGATTTAACGTTAGCAGAATGGAAAGCAAGGACAGATTAGCCAGTCGTCACCTGATCCTCGCAAGGCACCCGGATCTTTTGCCTCAAAATCTCAGTTTCCTTCTCCAGCGAATCACAGGGATCGGGGCCTGGTCGTATGTCTGCAGTATATCCCTCGCGTCCGACTCATTGAAGAATAACTCCTCGTCCAATTTGAGGTGAGTAATCCCAGTTCTGATGTCCAGAAGATCTTTTTAGTCATAAGAGATGGTAGCAGCAGCAATATGTACCAAACAAGTTACGATCAACGCGAAAAAAACAAACAAAATGGTTGGTTAAGAGCCGATAAGATGGCAGCCACAGAGACTACACAGTGGCAGAATACCTGACCACTGTGACTGACCCTAACTTAAGGAAAGCTTTGACTATGTACAGACTCAGTGAGCATAGCCTTGCTATTGAGAAAGGCCGCGGTAGGCAAACCTGGCTCTCAAGAGAAGACTGGCTATGTGCACACTGCCCACAAAATGAGGTGGAAACTGAGCTGCACTTCCTAACCTCCTACCCCAATGTATGACCATATTAGAGACACATATTTCCCTCAGATTACACAGATCCACAAAGAATTTGAAAACAAACTACATTTTGATAAACTCCCATATCTACTGGGTGAAATACCACAGTTTGCCATCACAGCAGCAAGATTTGTGACCTGTTGCCACAAGAAAAGGGCAACAAGTGAAGAACAAACACCATTGTAAATACAACCTATATTTATGATTATTTATTTTCCCTTTTGTACTTCAACCATTTGTACATCGTTACAATACTGTATATAGACATAATATGACATTTGAAATGTCTTTATTCTTTTGGAACTTCTGTGAGTGTAATATTTACTGTTCATTTGTATTGTTTATTTCACTTTTGTTTATTATCTACTTCACTTGCTTTGGCAATGTAAACATATGTTTCCCATGCCAATAAAGCCCCTTGAATTGAATTGAATTGAATTGAGAGGAGGAGGAGAGGGAGGCAGGGAGGAGAGAGAGGGAGGAGAGGGAGAAGAGGAGGAAGGAGAGGGAGGAGAGAGAGAGAGGGAGGAGAGGGGAGGAGAGAGAGGGGAGGTGAGGAGAGGGAGGAGAGAGAGAGGGAGGAGAGGGGAGGAGAGGGAGGAGAGAGAGGAAGGAGAGAGAGGGAGGAGAGAGAGGGAGGAGAGGGAGGGAGGAGAGGAGAGAGAGGGAGGAGAGGGAGGGAGGAGAGGGAGGAAAGAGAGGGAGGAGAGGGAGGAGAGAGAGGGAGGAGAGGGAGGGAGGAGAGGAGAGGAGAGAGAGGGAGGAGAGAGAGGGAGGAGAGGGAGGGAGGAGAGGAGAGGAGAGAGAGGGAGGAGAGGGAGGAGAGAGAGGGAGGAAAGGGAGGGAGGAGAGGAGAGGAGAGGAGAGGAGAGGAGAGGAGAGGAGAGGAGAGGAGAGGAGAGGAGAGAGAGAGGGAGGAGAGGGAGGAAGCGATAGAGCGGGAGGGGGAGGAGAGGGACAGAGAGAAAGCGGCAGAGAGAGAGAGAGAGAGAGTTAATTTCTACAACCAATTAAAAGGAAGGGATTCCCAAATCTTACATAACAAAGCCATCACCTACAGAGAGATGAACCTAGAGAAGAGTCCCCTTGTCACGTTTCCTGTGTTAGTGTTTGCACCATACTGGACTGTTTCGGTTGTTTGTTTGTACTTTTGTTATTTTTGTTCAGTGTTCTGTGGATTCATTAAATATCTCATTATGGACACTTACCATGCTACACATTGGTCCGATCCTTGCTACTCCTCCTCAGACGAAGAGGAAATCTGTTACACCCCTAAGCAAGCTGGTCCTGGGGCATAACAGACAGACAGACAGACAGACAGACAGAAAGACAGACTAGCTGGTTAGAGGCTGAGTAAAGCTAGTAGCATAACAGACAGACAGACAGACAGGCTAGTTTGCTAGAGACCGGGTAAAGCTAGTAGCATAACAGACAGACAGACAGGCAGGCTAGTTTGCTAGAGACCGGGTAAAGCTAGTAGCATAACAGACAGACAGACAGGCTAGTTTGCTAGAGACCGGGTAAAGCTAGTAGCATAACAGACAGACAGACAGGCTAGTTTGCTAGAGACCGAGTAAAGCTAGTAGCATAACAGACAGACAGACAGGCTAGTTTGCTAGAGACCGGGTAAAGCTAGTAGCATAACAGACAGACAGACAGGCAGACTAGCCGGTTAGATGCTGGGTAAAACTAGCAACATGACACACAGTGAGAACATTGAGGTCAAATGAGGACACTCAGTTTATTGAAGGGAGCCTGTTTTAGCCCAACCGCATCACTGAGTCAAGTTGAGTGCCGAGAGACCTTTACTAGTCAACCATGCCCACACCCCCACTCTTACACCAAGCCAATGGAATGTACCAGATGCTCAGCAGGCTCTGCTCACACTTACTGGCCTGAGGCCAAACCACACGACCAACAACATTGGACACTTTATGGAACACAAAGCCTTCACTATCTCATCCTGGAATATCCAAGGCCTGAGGTCATCTGCCTTTGGCCTAAAGAGCAGTAACCTGGACTTCAGAAATACAGACATTGTCATCCTACAAGAAACATGGTATAGAGGAGACGGACCCACTGGTTGCCCTCTAGGTTACAGAGAGCTGGTAGTCCCATCCACCACACTACCAGGTGTGAAACAGGGAAGGGACTCAGGGGGTATGCTAATTTGGTGTAGAGCAGACCTAACTCACTCTATTAAATTAATCAAAACAGGAACATTTTACATTTGGCTAGAAATTCAAAAGGAAATTATCTCAACAGAGAAAAATGTCCTCCTGTGTGCTACCTATATCCCTCCACTAGAATCCCCATACTTTAATGAAGACCGCTTCTCCATCCCAGAGGGGAAATCAATCATTTCCAGGCCCAGGGACATGTACTAGTCTGTGGCGTCATAAATGCCAGAACCGGACAAGAACCTGACACCCTCAGCACACAGGGGGACAAACACCTGCCTGGAGGTGACAGCATTCCCTCCCCCATATACCCCCCTAGGCACAACTATGACAACATAACCAACAAACACGGGTCACAACTCCTGCAGCTCTGTCGCATGCTGGGTATGTACATAGTTAATGGTAGGCTTCGAGGGGAGTCCTATGGTAGGTATATCTATAGCTCATCTCGTGGCATTTTTTATTGATTTATTAAAAAAAATATTTCACCTTTATTTAATCAGGCCGGCCAGTTGAGAACAAGTTCTCATTTACAACTGTGACCTGACCAAGATAAAGCAAAGCGACACAAACAAACATACAGTCAGTAACACAATATAAAAGTCTATGTACAGTGTGTGCAAATGTAGAAGATTAGGGAGGTAAGGTAATAAATAGGCCATAGAGGCGAAAAAATTACAATTTATCATTAACACTGGAGTGATAGATGTGCAGATGATGATTTGCAAGTAGAGATACTGGGGTGCAAAAGAGCAAGAAGATAAATAACAATATGGGGATGAGGTAGTTGGGTGTGCTATTTACAGAATGGCTGTGTACAGGTACAGTGATCAGTAAGCTGCTCTGACAGCTGATGCTTAAAGTTAGAGAGGGAGGTATAAGACTCCAGCTTCAGTGATTTTTGAAATTCGTTCCAGTCATTGGCAGCAGAGAACTGGAAGGAAAGGCGGCCAAAGGAAGTGTTGGCTTTGGGGGAAGACCAGTGAAATATATCTGCTGAAGCGCGTGCTACAGGAGGGTGTTGCTATGGTGACCAGTAAGCTGAGATAAGGCGCGCTTTACCTAGCAAAGACATAGATGACCTGGAGCCAGTGGGTTTGGCGACGAATATGTAGTGAGGGCCAGCCAACGAGAGCATACAGGTCGCAATGGTGGGTAGTATATGGGGCTTTGGTGACAAAACGGATGGCACTGTGATAGACTGCATCCAGGTAGCTGAGTAGAGTGTTGGAGGCTATTTTGTAAATAGGCTATTTTGTAAATGACATCGCCGAAGTCAAGGATCGGTAGGATAGTCAGTTTTACGAGGGTGTGTTTGGCAGCATGAGTGAAGGAGGCTTTGTTGCGAAATAGGAAGCTGATTCTAGATTTAATTTTGGATTGGAGATTCTTAATGTGAGTCTGGAAGGAGAGTTTACAGTCTAACCAGACACTTAGGTATTTGTAGATATTCTAAGTCAGAACCGTCCAGAGTAGTGATGCTAGTCAGGCGGGAGGGTGCAGGCAGCGATCGGTTGAAGAGCATGCATTTCGTTTTACTAGCATTTAAAAGCAGTTGGAGGCCACGGAAGAAGTGTTGTAGGGCGTTGAAGCTCATTTGGAGGTTTTAACACAGTGTCCAAAAAATTTGATGAAGGTGGAATTCGAAATGGTCGGTGATCTTTTTGTTAACTTGGCTTTCGAAGATTTTAGAAAGTCAGGGTAGGATGGATATAGGTCTGTAACAGTTTGGGTCTGGAGTGTCTCCCCCTTTGAAGAGGGGGATGCCCGCGGCAGCTTTTCAATCTTTGGGGATCTCAGACGATACGAAAGAGAGGTTGAACAGGCTAGTAATAGGGGTTGCAACAATTGCGGCAGATCATTTTAGAAAAGAGAGGGTCCAGATTTTCTAGCCCGGCTGATTTGTAGGGGTCCAGATTGTGCTTTCAGAACATCAGCTATCTGGATTTGGGTGAAGAAGAAGCGGGGGGGAGGGGGGGGGGGGGGGGGGGGGGGGGGGGCTTGGGAAAGTAGCTGTGGGGGGTGCAGAGCTGTTGGCCAGGGTAGGGGTAGCCAGGTGGAAAGCATGGCCGACCGTAGAAAAATGCTTCGATTATCGTAGATTTATCGGTGGTGACAGTGTTTCCTATCCTCAGTGCAGTGGGCAGCTGGGAGGAGGTGCTCTTATTCTCCATGGACTTTACAGTGGAATTAGTGCTACAGGAAGCACATTTCTGTTTGCAAAAGATAGCCTTAGCTTTCCTAACTGACTAAGTATATTGGTTCCTGACTTCCCTGAAAAGTTGCATATTGCGGGGGCTATTTGATGCTAATGCAGTATGCCACAGGATGTTTTTGTGCTGGTCAAGGGCAGTCAAGTCTGGGGTGAACCAAGGGCTATATCTGTTCTTAGTTCTACATTTTTTGAAAGCACTTTTAAAGAGCAACCAGGCATCCTCTACTGACGGGATGAGGTCAATATCCTTCCAGGATACACGGGCCAGGTCGATTAGAAAGGCCTGCTCGCTGAAGTGTTTTAGGGAGCGTTTGACAGTGAAGACAGCTTCTCCATCCTGGAGGGTAAAAACAATCCCTTTCAGAGATCAACACACAGAGAAAAGTATTAACACAGAAGAGAGAGACAGAGACAGAGACAGAGACAGAGACAGAGACAGAGACAGAGAGACTTTAATGAAGACAGCTTCTCCATCCTGGAGGGGGAACTCAATCACTTTCAGAGATCTACACACAGAGAAAAGTATTAACACAGAAGAGAGAGAGAGAGAGAGATATAGAGAGAGAGAGAGAGACAGAGAGACAGAGAGACAGAGAGACAGAGACAGAGACAGAGAGAGAGACAGAGACAGAGACAGAGACAGAGACAGAGACAGAGACAGAGACAGAGACAGAGAGAGAGACAGAGACAGAGACAGAGACAGAGACAGAGACAGAGACAGAGACAGAGACAGAGACAGAGAGACTTTAATGAAGACAGCTTCTCCATCCTGGAGGGGGAAATCAATCACTTTCAGAGATCTACACACAGAGAAAAGTATTAACACAAAAGTATTAACACAGTATTAACACAGAAGAGAGAGAGAGAGACTTTAATGAAGACAGCTTCTCCATCCTAGAGGGGGAACTCAATCATTTCCAGACCCAGGGACATGTACTAGTCTGTGGCGTCATAAATGCCAGAACCGGACAAGAACCTGACACCCTCAGCACACAGGGGGACAAACACCTGCCTGGAGGTGACAGCATTCCCTCCCCCATATGCCCCCCTAGACACAACTATGACAACATAACCAACAAAAACGGGTCACAACTCCTGCAGCTCTGTCGCACGCTGGGTATGTACATAGTCAATGGTAGGCTTCGAGGGGACCGGTATGGTAGGTACACCTATAGCTCATCTCTTGGCAGTAGTACCGTAGACTACTTTATCACTGACCTCAACTCAGAGTCTCTCAGAGCGTTCACAGTCAGCCCACTGACACCCCTATCAGACCACAGCAAAATCACAGTCTACTTGAATAGAGTAGTACTCAATCATGAGGCATCAAAGCCAAAGGAACTGAGTAATATTAAGAAATGCTATAGATGGAAGGAAAGTAGTGTGGAAACCTACCAAAAAACATTTAGGCAACAACAAATTCAATCCCTTCTAGACAACTTCCTGGACAAAACGTTCCACTGTAATAGTGAAGGTGTAAACTTGGCAGTAGAAAATCTTAACAGTATATTTGACCTCTCAGCTTCCCTATCAAATCAAAAAATGTCAAACAGACAACCTAAGAAAATGAACAACAATGACAAATGGTTTGATGAAGAATGCAAAAACCTAAGAAAGAAATTGAGAAACCTGTCCAACCAAAAACACAGAGACCCAGAAAACCTGAGTCTACGACTTCACTAAGGTGAATCACTAAAACAATACAGAAATACACTACGGAAAAAGAAGGAACAGCACGTCAGAAATCAGCTCAATGTAATTGAAGAATCTGTAGACTCTAACCAACACGAAGAGTTATCTATCCAACATGGAGATGTGTGAGGGCCGCTGTTGGAACCCAAGGATGTAGAACGCATTTCCCTATCGCTCCTGAGTTAATGATCAAATTTATATATTTAACCTTGCAAAATTGTATGTATATTTCTGTTTGGCCAGGCGTCTGAAGAGACCCATAAACAATTCAGATCAGGTTTGAGAAATGTACGTTTGTAATGTCGTCTACCTGGCCAAAAACGGAGTCTGCAAGAGCAAGCCCGCGCCCTCTCCTGATTCACCTCCGCCACCGGACGCTGCTAATGCCGGCCCCACGGAAACACTGACTGTGGAGATGATACAATCCCTAATAGGCACCCTCAAAACCGATATTTTCGGCAAAATTAACTCTCTCTCTACCAATCTCAGGTCAGAGATATCAATGGTCAAAGACAAGCTTAAAAAAATCTATCGAGAGTATACAGAATAAACTCGATGCACATCAATCCTTATCGGATTTGGAACGAGGTGCTACAGACCACAGCACTCGCATTAGCGAGCTAGAGGCTAAAGTTGGCTCATTGATAACTAAGGTGGCATACCTTGACAATAGATGTGAAGATATGGAAAGTTGAATGCGGAGGAACAACATTCGTCTACTGGGAATACCGGAGGGAGTGGAGGGCCCAAGACCGACGGAGTTCATGGCCCAGCTGCTTCAGGAGCTGCTCGGTCTGGAGGAGAAGCCACTGCTAGACCGGGCCCACCGCACTCTGCGTAGCCGACCCCGGGATGGAGAACCCCCGCGACCATTTGTCATCAGGGTGCATTTCTTTCACGTCCGCAATGACATACTGAGGAGATCGGGAGAAGCATCCCCTCTCCTCTCAAAGGGTAAAAGAGTCTCGATATTTGCGGACTGCACCACAGCTGTGGCGAAGAAGCGGGGCTAGCTTTGGAGCTGTGAAGCACCAGCTACGTGCCTGCCCGGGCGTGAATTTCGGCCTCATCTACCCTGCGGTTCTGAGACTGACTTTACCGGACGGCTCCACGCACAGATTCGAGGACCCGGCAGATTTCATCAACAAGAACGTGAAAGCGGCTGTTGTTCTGTTTCATTTGTGTGGAACAAATGGTTGGTTAGCAGGCTAGTTAGCAGGCCGAATGGTTTGCTAGCGAAGCCAATTTTGCTGGCTTCATCGACATTTGAATGTCATTCTCTTTAAAAAAAAAAAAATAACATTTCTAACCCAGGTTGCCGCCTCTAATGCCAAAATCTGTCTGTTTTCATGGTTCAGTCGTAATTTTACCTGTAAAATTTACTGTAAAGTTTTACTGTAATGCTGTTAAATCTTAACCGAGGTTAGTTTTCCTCAGACTCTGTTGGGTACCGATCTAGGTTTGGCTTACTCTAGTTAAATGGTCACAAATCTCAGGTAGCACAGAGTAAGAGTTATCATGCTTTGCTCTAAACTGTTTTGGGTATTTAGGGTTTTGCTTCTGAGTTGGGGAGATGCTTCGGCAATGGAGGGTGTGAGGGAAGGGGTTTTTCCCCTCTTTATTTGTATATAGTTTTTATATGTCTTTTGTGCCTCGTCGCTTGCCTTTGTTTTTTTAAATTTGCGCTTTTTAGGTTCAACTAAGATCTTCAGTTTACATTGTACCTTGTCCTTTACACGTCCTCTCCCTCTTTAAGACATGAAGCCCATCCTGCTGAAGGGAATGGCTTTAGTTTTCTCACTTGGAACTGCAGGTGCATCAAGTTAAACGCTGTAAGGTGCTACAACACCTTCATCAATTGGAAGCTCACATCATCTTCCTCCAAGAAACTCATCTGAAGGTATCACAACAGTCAAGTCTTCGGTGCAGATGGGTGGGTCAGGTGTTCCATTCCTCATTTCAGAGTAAGGCAAGAGGGGTGGCTATTTTACTTCACAGATCGGTACCTTTTACATGTTCTAATGTGATCGCAGATCCCCCATGGTAGAAATACATAATTGTCAGTGGTAGGCTGCTCATTACAAAGGTACTTCTTGTTAATATTTATGCTCCTAATTGGGACAATGGTGATTTTTTTTTTTCAAATTTCTCTACACTCCCAGATATGTCTTCCCATATATTGATCTTAGGTGGTGACTTTTAACTGTTGATTAGATCCACATCTGGATCGATCCTACACTAAACCTTATCAACCTCAGCTAGAGTTGTCCGAACCTTTATGTCTGAATTCTCAGTTTCAGATCCTTGGAGAATGTTTAACCCAGCTGGAAAAGCATACTCTTTTTTTTCTCATCAGTTCACCACACTTTTACACACTTCAGACTACTTCCTTGTAGATGACAGGCTCCTCCATTCCATATCTTCATGTTCATACAATCCAATTGTTGTATCTGACCACGCCCCTGTTGCTATGAAAGTAGCCTTTTCAGAATATTGACAATCTGTGGCGCCTAAATACTCAACTGCTCAGCAATGAACGCTTTGTCAAATTTGTTTTGAGTCAAATCGACTTTTTTCATGATTACAAATAGAACCCCGAACATCTCTGCGTCTACTCTCTGGGAAACTTTGAAAGCTTAATATCAGAGGTGAAATTATTTCCTACACCGCACATGAGAACTAACTGAAAAGGGATATGCTATCTATGTTAACACACTGTATTGCCCGATTAGATGACATTTATGCCGTTTCACCGGATATTTATAAGGAACGTTTGACACATTATTAACAGACCGGGTTACTGAACTGCTTGTCAAGTCTAGGAGCACTTTACTACTACGAACAAGGAGATAAAGCCAGAAAATGATTCGCTCACAGGTTACGTCAACTATCATCATCATTTCAGATTCCTAAAATTCGTACATCATCTGGGATATCATTAGACCCTAGGGGGATCAAGGATGAGTTCAAGAGATTTTACCAGTCTCTATATACATGGTCTGGGATATCATTAGACCCTAGGGGGATCAAGGATGAGTTCAAGAGATTTTACCAGTCTCTATATACATGGTCTGGCATATCATTAGACCCTAGGGGGATCAAGGATGAGTTCAAGAGATTTTACCAGTCTCTATATACATGGTTTGGAATATCCTTAGACCCTAGGGGGATCAATGATGAGTTCAAGAGATTTTACCAGTCTCTATATACATGGTCTGGGATATCATTAGACTCTAGGCGGATCAATGATGAGTTCAAGAGATTTTACCAGTCTCTATATACATGGTCTGGGATATCATTAGACTCTAGGGGGATCAAGGATGAGTTCAAGAGATTTTACCAGTCTCTATATACATGGTCTGGGATATCATTAGACCCTAGGGGGATCAAGGATGAGTTCAAGACATTTTGGGATATCATTAGACTCTAGGGGGATCAGTCTCTATATACATGGTCTGGGATATCATTAGACTCTAGGGGGATCAGTCTCTATATACATGGTCTGGGATATCATTAGACTCTAGGGGGATCAGTCTCTATATACATGGTCTGGGATATCATTAGACTCTAGGGGGATCAGTCTCTATATACATGGTCTCTATATACTTCTAAAAGTAAAGTGGATACATAGGAATTGGATGATTTCTTCCACTCACTTGTTGTGCCTTCTGTTAAAAAATTAGAGCAGCCAATCACTGTTGAAGAATTGTCTAATGCTGTCAAATCCCTTCAATCCGGGAGAAGCTCAGGGTCTGACGGCTACCCGGCAGAGTTGTATAAAAAGTTGATCTCCAAAATAGCCCCTTTTCTAATTGAAATGTACAATGAAGCATTTGTAAATGGTGCTCTTCCACAGACTCTCACTCAGGCAACCATTTGTCTTATTCTTTAAAAAAAAACAAAGACCCACTTGACTGTCCAATTAGCCTGCTATCTTCAATCTTCGACGATTATTTAATATTGTATATAATCCTTCTGTCGTCAATACCTCTGAAGCCATTATATCCCTGGATGCGGAGAAAGCGTTTGATCGGGTGGAATGGAAATACCTTTTTTACAATCTAAATATATTCGGCTTTGGCTCCAAATTCATGGCTTGGATAAGACTTCTGTACTCATCCCCTCAAGCCTCTGTCAGGACTAATAACACTCAACCAGACTGCTTTTCTTTGCAACGATCGACACGCCAGGGTTGCCCTTTAAGTCCCTTACTGTTTGCCTTCGCCATAGAACCACTTGCAATAACACTTCTCTCCAACCCCCTCATCAAAGGTATAGTCAGATACGGACACAAACTGTCTTTATATGCGGATGATTTATTACTATACACATCCAACCTTTCTGTTTCTGTTCCTGCTGCCACTTTCACATCCTTCAGTCACTTATCAGGGTATAAACTGAACTGAATCTCAGTAAAAGTGAATTGATGCCGCAGAATATGGCCGCAAAAAAATTACAACTCTCCTTAGTCGCAAAAATTAATTCTATTAAAATGAATAAATTCTTACATCTCTATCAGTGCCTTCCGATTATTCTTCCCAATACATTTTTCAAAAAAGATTGACGGCCTAATACTACCCTTTATATGGGACAAAAATCCCCCTAGGATACGAAAACAGCTTTTGCAGAGGCCCAAACCAGACGGCGATCAAGCTCTACCGGATTCCAGATTCTATTATTGAACCGCTAACCTTAGGATCATTCTGGTTGCAGAGCAGAGAGATATTCCCGCCCCCCAATTTGGCTGGAGATGGAGGCCGCCTCGTCTATACCGGCGTCATTGTCTTCCCTCGCTCACTCCTCCGTTACAGGCCCTTACTCCTCCGTTACCAAAAAGACATGTGTCAAAACAACATTGAAGATCTGGAATCAATTTAGGCGCCACTTTGGGTTTCAGACAACCTCTTCTTTGGCTCCGGTAGCCTCCGGTAGCCTCCGGTAGCCTCCGGGTAGCCTCCGGTAGCCTCAAACCCAGCGTTTCTCCCATCTATTGTTGATGGTGCTTTCTCAACATGGTCTAGTCTCGGTATTAAAAGATTCAGAGATCTGTATATTAACAATACTTTTAGTACGTTTGAACAATTATCAGCTAAATTTGGTCTCCCCAGACATCATTTTTGTTCTTACAAGTCCGGAGTTACATCTGCAGCATAAATCCAGGATTCCCCTCCCTTCCTGGTGAAACCCAGTTCGACACATTTCTTGTCCCGCTTTCTACTCTGAAAGGCACCTTGTCAATAATCTATAGTAGAATTTGCTCACTACAATCCACCTCATTAAACAATATTAAATCCTCATAGGAGGAGGAACTGGGTGAGGAAATATCTGATGAACTATGGGAAGGGCCACTCAAAACGGGTACATAGCTCTTCTATTTGCGCTCGACACAGTCTCATTCAATGCAAACTCATTCATAGGGCCCACTGGACCAAAGCAAGATTATCCATCATTTACAAGGATGTGAACCCTAATTGTGTACGATGTAATCAGTCTCCTGCTAATCATGTACACATGTTTTGGTGTTGCCCATCTCTTGTTGGTTTCTGTAAAGACATCTTTAACACACTCTCAGAATTAAGCGGCGCACAGATCGAACCAGAACCTTTTATTGCACTATTTGGGGTTTCCTTACCCACAATACAACTGACCAAAATGAATAAGGATGTCATTTCCTTTGTCACTTTGTTAGCGAGACGATTAATTGTACTTAGATGGAAATCCTCTGCAGACCCTTCTCATGCTCTTTGGATTAAATCTGTTTTGAATTGCATAAAGTTGGAAAAAAATTAAACACACACTCAATGGGTCTGTAGACAAATTCTATGCAATGTGAGCTCCCTTCTTCTCTTATGTTAAACTACATTTCCCTGCAGTTCCAGAGTGATGTATATTTATATATTGGTGACGTAAGAGGCCTGGTATGTGAATACACGACATCTCGGATGTTAAGGACGGTATTATCTGTACTAGTTGACCCATAACAACTGTATCAAAATATATATTTTTCTTTATTATTATTATTTTTTTTTTATTGTATTATTTTGTATTTTATTTTAATTTTTTAAAATTATGTCTGTCTCTCTATGTTTTTCTACTACCAAATAACTTACAAGTGCAATTATTTTATAAATGCTGGTATTGAAAATTCAATAAACAAAGTATAAATTTAAATACATTTAAAAATCAAAAAATGGTGTCACGCCCCGACCATAGAGAGGTTAATATTCTCTATTCTGGTTAGGCCAGGGTGTGACTAGGGTGGGCATTCTAGTTTCTTTATTTCTATGTTTTATATTTCTTTGTTTTTGCCTGAGTGTGGTTCCCATTCAGAGGCAGCTGTCTATCGTTGTCTCTGATTGGGAATCATACTTAGGCAGTCCTTTTTTCCCTCTTTCATTTGTGGGTTCTTATTTTTGCATTGGTTGTTATTTTGCCCTGCAGAACGTCACGTTCGTATTTTGTTTTGTTGTTTGTCGGTGTTCAGTTAGAATGAACACGTACCACGCTGCTCTTTGGTCCTTCCCATGACGATCGTGACAAATGGACATGTGTTGGTAAACCACTTCTCCAATCTTTTTGTCCCTATAACAAAGAACAAATAGCAAAAACATATACATGATCAAATACAAATCTTAGAATCAACTATTAAAGACGATCAGAACCCACTGGATTCTCCGATTACGTTAAATGAACTACAGGACAAAATAAAAATCCTCCAACCCAAAAGGCCTGTGGTGTTGATGGTATCCTTAATGAAATGATCAAATATACAGACAACAAATTCCAATTGGCTATACTAAAACTCTTTAACATCATCCTCAGCTCTGGCTTCTTCCCCAATATTTGGAACCAAGGACTGATCACCCCAATCCACAAAAGTGGAGACAAATTTGACCCCAATAACTACCGTGGGATATGCGTCAACAGCAACCTTGGGAAAATCCTCTGCATTATCATTAACAGCAGACTCATACATTTCCTCAGTGAAAACAATATTGGAAATGTCTTTATTCTTTTGGAACTTTTGTGAGTGTAATGTTTACAGTAAACTTTTCTTGTTTATTATCTACTGCACGTGATTTGGCAATGTTAACATATGTTTCCCAAGCAAAAAAAGCCCGGTAATTGAATTGAGAGAGAGAGAGGGGCAGCGAGACATTAAGAGCAAAGCAGAGAGAGAGAGAGAGGGGCACCGAGACATTAAGAGCAAAGCAGAGAGAGAGAGAGAGAGAGAGAGAGAGAGAGAGAGAGGGGCAGCGAGACATTAAGAGCAAAGCAGAGAGAGAGAGGGGCACCGAGACATTAAGAGCAAAGCAGAGAGAGAGAGAGAGAGAGATACAGTATGATGGAGAGGCAGACAGAGATACAGTATGATGGAGAGACAGACAGACAGAGATACAGTATGAGGGAGACAGACAGACAGAGATACAGTATGATGGAGAGACAGACAGAGATACAGTATGATGGAGGAGTCAGACAGAGATACAGTATGATGGAGGAGACAGACAGACAGACAGACAGACAGACAGACAGACAGACAGACAGACAGACAGACAGACAGACAGACAGACAGACAGACAGACAGACAGACAGACAGACAGACAGACAGTATGAGGTAGAGGCAGACAGAGATACAGTATGAGGGACAGACAGACAGAGATACAGTATGATGGAGACAGACAGAGATACAGTATGATGGAGGAGTCAGACAGAGATACAGTATGAGGGAGACAGACAGAGATACAGTATGATGGAGACAGACAGAGATACAGTATGATGGAGGAGTCAGACAGATATACAGTATGAGGGAGACAGACAGAGATACAGTATGATGGAGAGACAGACAGAGATACAGTATGATGGAGACAGACAGAGATACAGTATGATGGAGAGACAGACAGACAGAGATACAGTATGATGGAGAGACAGACAGACAGAGATACAGTATGATGGAGACAGACAGAGATACAGTATGATGGAGAGAGACAGACAGAGATACAGTATGATGGAGAGAGACAGACAGAGATACAGTATGATGGAGACAGACAGAGATACAGTATGATGGAGAGACAGACAGACAGAGATACAGTATGATGGAGAGACAGACAGACAGAGATACAGTATGATGGAGACAGACAGAGATACAGTATGATGGAGACAGACAGAGATACAGTATGATGGAGAGACAGACAGACAGAGATACAGTATGATGGAGAGACAGACAGACAGAGATACAGTATGATGGAGACAGACAGAGATACAGTATGATGGAGAGAGACAGACAGAGATACAGTATGATGGAGAGAGACAGACAGAGATACAGTATGAGGGAGAGACAGACAGAGATACAGTACGATGGAGGAGTCAGACAGAGATACAGTATGATGGAGGAGACAGACAGACAGAGATACAGTATGAGGGACAGACAGACAGAGATACAGTATGATGGAGACAGACAGAGATACAGTATGATGGAGAGACAGACAGAGATACAGTATGATGGAGGAGTCAGACAGAGATACAGTATGATGGAGGAGTCAGACAGAGATACAGTATGAGGGAGAGACAGACAGACAGACAGAGATACAGTATGATGGAGAGACAGACAGACAGAGATACAGTATGATGGAGAGACAGACAGACAGAGATACAGTATGATGGAGAGAGACAGACAGAGATACAGTATGATGGAGAGACAGACAGAGATACAGTATGATGGAGGAGTCAGACAGAGATACAGTATGAGGGAGAGACAGACAGAGATACAGTATGATGGAGAGACAGACAGACAGAGATACAGTATGATGGAGACAGACAGTGATACAGTATGATGGAGAGAGACAGACAGAGATACAGTATGAGGGAGAGACAGACAGAGATACAGTATGATGGAGAGACAGACAGACAGAGATACAGTATGATGGAGACAGACAGTGATACAGTATGATGGAGAGAGACAGACAGAGATACAGTATGATGGAGAGAGACAGACAGAGATACAGTATGATGGAGGAGTCAGACAGAGATACAGTATGAGGGAGAGACAGACAGACAGTGATACAGTATGATGGAGAGAGACAGACAGAGATACAGTATGAGGGAGAGACAGACAGAGATACAGTATGATGGAGAGACAGACAGACAGAGATACAGTATGATGGAGACAGACAGTGATACAGTATGATGGAGAGAGACAGACAGAGATACAGTATGATGGAGAGAGACAGACAGAGATACAGTATGATGGAGGAGTCAGACAGAGATACAGTATGAGGGAGAGACAGACAGACAGAGATACAGTATGATGGAGAGACAGACAGACAGAGATACAGTATGATGGAGAGAGACAGAGATACAGTATGATGGAGAGAGACAGAGATACAGTATGATGGAGAGAGACAGACAGAGATACAGTATGATGGAGAGAGACAGACAGAGATACAGTATGATGGAGAGACAGACAGAGATACAGTATGATGGAGGAGTCAGACAGAGATACAGTATGAGGGAGAGACAGACAGAGATACAGTATGATGGAGAGACAGACAGACAGAGATACAGTATGATGGAGAGACAGACAGACAGAGATACAGTATGATGGAGACAGACAGTGATACAGTATGATGGAGAGAGACAGACAGAGATACAGTATGATGGAGAGAGACAGACAGAGATACAGTATGAGGGAGAGACAGACAGAGATACAGTATGATGGAGACAGACAGACAGAGATACAGTATGATGGAGAGACAGACAGAGATACAGTATGATGGAGAGAGTCAGACAGAGATACAGTATGATGGAGAGAGACAGACAGAGATACAGTATGATGGAGAGACAGACAGAGATACAGTATGATGGAGGAGTCAGACAGAGATACAGTATGAGGGAGAGACAGACAGAGATACAGTATGATGGAGAGACAGACAGACAGAGATACAGTATGATGGAGAGACAGACAGACAGAGATACAGTATGATGGAGACAGACAGTGATACAGTATGATGGAGAGAGACAGACAGAGATACAGTATGATGGAGAGAGACAGACAGAGATACAGTATGAGGGAGAGACAGACAGAGATACAGTATGATGGAGACAGACAGACAGAGATACAGTATGATGGAGAGACAGACAGAGATACAGTATGATGGAGAGAGTCAGACAGAGATACAGTATGATGGAGAGAGACAGACAGAGATACAGTATGAGGGAGAGACAGACAGAGATACAGTATGATGGAGACAGACAGACAGAGATACAGTATGAGGGAGAGAGAGAGTCAGAGAGTGTGTGAGACCGAGAGAGAGAGACAGTATTCAGAGTGTACCAGCGGTGCCCCCGTCTCATCCAAAGGAACAACAGTACATCCTTCTTCGTCCAGTACGAGGTGAGTAATCGCTGTTCTGATGTCCAGAAGCTATTTTCGGTCATAAGAGACGGTAGCAGCAACATTATGTACAAAACAAGTTACAAAAAATGTGAGAAAAAAACCACACAAAAAATAGCACAATTTATTAGAAGCCCATTGAATGGCAGCCATCCCCTCCGGCGCCATTATCTGAAATGTTAAAATCTTTATCATTACTCATATAACAAGTTTCCGTACACC
>NW_024059824.1:20000-30995 GCF_016432855.1 Salvelinus namaycush | reverse complement strand
CCTTTAATAACTATATATTTTCACCAGTGATCCTGCTCTGTGGACGTCTCGGTGACATGTAATCAGACATGCGAATTGCGTGCAGGATTACACCTTTAGATAACTAGATATTTTCACAGTGATCCTCTCTGTGGACTCATCACCGTATCAGAGTTGCTGCAGGATTACCCTTTAATAACTAGATATTTTCACCAGTGATCCTCTCTGTGGACTCATCACAGTATCAGAGTTGCTGCAGGATTACCCCTTTAATAACTAGATATTTTCACCAGTGATCCTCTCTGTGGACTCATCACAGTATCAGAGTTGCTGCAGGATTACCCCTTTAATAACTAGATATTTTCACCAGTGATCCTCTCTGTGGACTCATCACAGTATCAGAGTTGCTGCAGGATTACCCCTTTAATAACTAGATATTTTCACCAGTGATCCTCTCTGTGGACTCATCACAGTATCAGAGTTGCTGCAGGATTACCCCTTTAATAACTAGATATTTTCACCAGTGATCCTCTCTGTGGACTCATCACAGTATCAGAGTTGCTGCAGGATTACCCCTTTAATAACTAGATATTTTCACCAGTGATCCTCTCTGTGGACTCATCACAGTATCAGAGTTGCTGCAGGATTACCCCTTTAATAACTAGATATTTTCACCAGTGATCCTCTCTGTGGACTCATCACAGTATCAGAGTTGCTGCAGGATTACCCCTTTAATAACTAGATATTTTCACCAGTGATCCTCTCTGTGGACTCATCACAGTATCAGAGTTGCTGCAGGATTACCCCTTTAATAACTAGATATTTTCACCAGTGATCCTCTCTGTGGACTCATCACAGTATCAGAGTTGCTGCAGGATTACCCCTTTAATAACTAGATATTTTCACCAGTGATCCTCTCTGTGGACTCATCACAGTATCAGAGTTGCTGCAGGATTACCCCTTTAATAACTAGATATTTTCACCAGTGATCCTCTCTGTGGACTCATCACAGTATCAGAGTTGCTGCAGGATTACCCCTTTAATAACTAGATATTTTCACCAGTGATCCTCTCTGTGGACTCATCACAGTATCAGAGTTGCTGCAGGATTACCCCTTTAATAACTAGATATTTTCACCAGTGATCCTCTCTGTGGACTCATCACAGTATCAGAGTTGCTGCAGGATTACCCCTTTAATAACTAGATATTTTCACCAGTGATCCTCTCTGTGGACTCATCACAGTATCAGAGTTGCTGCAGGATTACCCCTTTAATAACTAGATATTTCACCAGTGATCCTCTCTGTGGACTCATCACAGTATCAGAGTTGCTGCAGGATTACCCCTTTAATAACTAGATATTTTCACCAGTGATCCTCTCTGTGGACTCATCACAGTATCAGAGTTGCTGCAGGATTACCCCTTTAATAACTAGATATTTTCACCAGTGATCCTCTCTGTGGACTCATCACAGTATCAGAGTTGCTGCAGGATTACCCCTTTAATAACTAGATATTTTCACCAGTGATCCTCTCTGTGGACTCATCACAGTATCAGAGTTGCTGCAGGATTACCCCTTTAATAACTAGATATTTTCACCAGTGATCCTCTCTGTGGACTCATCACAGTATCAGAGTTGCTGCAGGATTACCCCTTTAATAACTAGATATTTTCACCAGTGATCCTCTCTGTGGACTCATCACAGTATCAGAGTTGCTGCAGGATTACCCCTTTAATAACTAGATATTTTCACCAGTGATCCTCTCTGTGGACTCATCACAGTATCAGAGTTGCTGCAGGATTACCCCTTTAATAACTAGATATTTTCACCAGTGATCCTCTCTGTGGACTCATCACAGTATCAGAGTTGCTGCAGGATTACCCCTTTAATAACTAGATATTTTCACCAGTGATTCCTCTCTGTGGACTCATCACAGTATCAGAGTTGCTGCAGGATTACCCCTTTAATAACTAGATATTTTCACCAGTGATCCTCTCTGTGGACTCATCACAGTATCAGAGTTGCTGCAGGATTACCCCTTTAATAACTAGATATTTTCACCAGTGATCCTCTCTGTGGACTCATCACAGTATCAGAGTTGCTGCAGGATTACCCCTTTAATAACTAGATATTTTCACCAGTGATCCTCTCTGTGGACTCATCACAGTATCAGAGTTGCTGCAGGATTACCCCTTTAATAACTAGATATTTTCACCAGTGATCCTCTCTGTGGACTCATCACAGTATCAGAGTTGCTGCAGGATTACCCCTTTAATAACTAGATATTTTCACCAGTGATCCTCTCTGTGGACTCATCACAGTATCAGAGTTGCTGCAGGATTACCCCTTTAATAACTAGATATTTTCACCAGTGATCCTCTCTGTGGACTCATCACAGTATCAGAGTTGCTGCAGGATTACCCCTTTAATAACTAGATATTTTCACCAGTGATCCTCTCTGTGGACTCATCACAGTATCAGAGTTGCTGCAGGATTACCCCTTTAATAACTAGATATTTTCACCAGTGATCCTCTCTGTGGACTCATCACAGTATCAGAGTTGCTGCAGGATTACCCCTTTAATAACTAGATATTTTCACCAGTGAGCCTCTCTGTGGACTCATCACAGTATCAGAGTTGCTGCAGGATTACCCCTTTAATAACTAGATATTTTCACCAGTGATCCTCTCTGTGGACTCATCACAGTATCAGAGTTGCTGCAGGATTACCCCTTTAATAACTAGATATTTTCACCAGTGATCCTCTCTGTGGACTCATCACAGTATCAGAGTTGCTTGCAGGAATTACCCCTTTAATAACTAGATATTTTCACCAGTGATCCTCTCTGTGGACTCATCACAGTATCAGAGTTGCTGCAGGATTACCCCTTTAATAACTAGATATTTTCACCAGTGATCCTCTCTGTGGACTCATCACAGTATCAGAGTTGCTGCAGGATTACCCCTTTTTCAACACAACGACCCCTGACCCCACGTGGTGATGTCTGGCTCTGGTTAACATGGCCTTTAATGCAGCGGTAGAGTTGTTGTCATGTTACTGACCCCTGACCCCACGTGGTGATGTCTGGCTCTGGTTAACATGGCCTTTAATGCAGCGGTAGAGTTGTTGTCATGTTACTGACCCCTGACCCCACGTGGTGATGTCTGGCTCTGGTTAACATGGCCTTTAATGCAGCGGTAGAGTTGTTGTCATGTTACTGACCCCTGACCCCACGTGGTGATGTCTGGCTCTGGTTAACATGGCCTTTAATGCAGCGGTAGAGTTGTTGTCATGTTACTGACCCCTGACCCCACGTGGTGATGTGTGGCTCTGGTTAACATGGCCTTTAATGCAGCAGTAGAGTTGTTGTCATGTTACTGACCCCTGACCCCACGTGGTGATGTCTGGCTCTGGTTAACATGGCCTTTAATGCAGCGGTAGAGTTGTTGTCATGTTACTGACCCCTGACCCCACGTGGTGATGTCTGGCTCTGGTTAACATGGCCTTTAATGCAGCGGTAGAGTTGTTGTCATGTTACTGACCCCTGACCCCACGTGGTGATGTCTGGCTCTGGTTAACATGGCCTTTAATGCAGCGGTAGAGTTGTTGTCATGTTACTGACCCCTGACCCCACGTGGTGATGTCTGGCTCTGGTTAACATGGCCTTTAATGCAGCGGTAGAGTTGTTGTCATGTTACTGACCCCTGACCCCACGTGGTGATGTCTGGCTCTGGTTAACATGGCCTTTAATGCAGTGGTAGAGTTGTTGTCATGTTACTGACCCCTGACCCCACGTGGTGATGTCTGGCTCTGGTTAACATGGCCTTTAATGCAGCGGTAGAGTTGCTGTCATGTTACTGACCCCTGACCCCACGTGGTGATGTCTGGCTCTGGTTAACATGGCCTTTAATGCAGCGGTAGAGTTGTTGTCATGTTACTGACCCCTGACCCCACGTGGTGATGTCTGGCTCTGGTTAACATGGCCTTTAATGCAGCTGTAGAGTTGTTGTCATGTTACTGACCCCTGACCCCACGTGGTGATGTCTGGCTCTGGTTAACATGGCCTTTAATGCAGTGGTAGAGTTGTTGTCATGTTACTGACCCCTGACCCCTGACCCCACGTGGTGATGTCTGGCTCTGGTTAACATGGCCTTTAATGCAGCGGTAGAGTTGTTGTCATGTTACTGACCCCTGACCCCACGTGGTGATGTGTGGCTCTGGTTAACATGGCCTTTAATGCAGCGGTAGAGTTGTTGTCATGTTACTGACCCCTGACCCCACGTGGTGATGTCTGGCTCTGGTTAACATGGCCTTTAATGCAGCGGTAGAGTTGTTGTCATGTTACTGACCCCTGACCCCACGTGGTGATGTCTGGCTCTGGTTAACATGGCCTTTAATGCAGCGGTAGAGTTGTTGTCATGTTACTGACCCCTGACCCCTGACCCCACGTGGTGATGTGTGGCTCTGGTTAACATGGCCTTTAATGCAGCGGTAGAGTTGTTGTCATGTTACTGACCCCTGACCCCTGACCCCACGTGGTGATGTCTGGCTCTGGTTAACATGGCCTTTAATGCAGTGGTAGAGTTGTTGTCATGTTACTGACCCCTGACCCCACGTGGTGATGTCTGGCTCTGGTTAACATGGCCTTTAATGCAGTGGTAGAGTTGTTGTCATGTTACTGACCCCTGACCCCACGTGGTGATGTCTGGCTCTGGTTAACATGGCCTTTAATGCAGCGGTAGAGTTGTTGTCATGTTACTGACCCCTGACCCCACGTGGTGATGTGTGGCTCTGGTTAACATGGCCTTTAATGCAGCGGTAGAGTTGTTGTCATGTTACTGACCCCTGACCCCACGTGGTGATGTCTGGCTCTGGTTAACATGGCCTTTAATGCAGTGGTAGAGTTGTTGTCATGTTACTGACCCCTGACCCCACGTGGTGATGTCTGGCTCTGGTTAACATGGCCTTTAATGCAGTGGTAGAGTTGTTGTCATGTTACTGACCCCTGACCCCACGTGGTGATGTCTGGCTCTGGTTAACATGGCCTTTAATGCAGCAGTAGAGTTGTTGTCATGTTACTGACCCCTGACCCCACGTGGTGATGTCTGGCTCTGGTTAACATGGCCTTTAATGCAGCGGTAGAGTTGTTGTCATGTTACTGACCCCTGACCCCACGTGGTGATGTCTGGCTCTGGTTAACATGGCCTTTAATGCAGCAGTAGAGTTGTTGTCATGTTACTGACCCCTGACCCCACGTGGTGATGTCTGGCTCTGGTTAACATGGCCTTTAATGCAGCGGTAGAGTTGTTGTCATGTTACTGACCCCTGACCCCACGTGGTGATGTCTGGCTCTGGTTAACATGGCCTTTAATGCAGTGGTAGAGTTGCTGTCATGTTACTGACCCCTGACCCCACGTGGTGATGTCTGGCTCTGGTTAACATGGCCTTTAATGCAGCGGTAGAGTTGTTGTCATGTTACTGACCCCTGACCCCACGTGGTGATGTCTGGCTCTGGTTAACATGGCCTTTAATGCAGCGGTAGAGTTGTTGTCATGTTACTGACCCCTGACCCCACGTGGTGATGTCTGGCTCTGGTTAACATGGCCTTTAATGCAGCGGTAGAGTTGTTGTCATGTTACTGACCCCTGACCCCACGTGGTGATGTCTGGCTCTGGTTAACATGGCCTTTAATGCAGTGGTAGAGTTGTTGTCATGTTACTGACCCCTGACCCCACGTGGTGATGTCTGGCTCTGGTTAACATGGCCTTTAATGCAGCGGTAGAGTTGTTGTCATGTTACTGACCCCTGACCCCACGTGGTGATGTCTGGCTCTGGTTAACATGGCCTTTAATGCAGCGGTAGAGTTGTTGTCATGTTACTGACCCCTGACCCCACGTGGTGATGTCTGGCTCTGGTTAACATGGCCTTTAATGCAGCTGTAGAGTTGCTGTCATGTTACTGACCCCTGACCCCACGTGGTGATGTCTGGCTCTGGTTAACATGGCCTTTAATGCAGTGGTAGAGTTGTTGTCATGTTACTGACCCCTGACCCCACGTGGTGATGTCTGGCTCTGGTTAACATGGCCTTTAATGCAGCGGTAGAGTTGTTGTCATGTTACTGACCCCTGACCCCACGTGGTGATGTCTGGCTCTGGTTAACATGGCCTTTAATGCAGCTGTAGAGTTGCTGTCATGTTACTGACCCCTGACCCCACGTGGTGATGTCTGGCTCTGGTTAACATGGCCTTTAATGCAGTGGTAGAGTTGTTGTCATGTTACTGACCCCTGACCCCACGTGGTGATGTCTGGCTCTGGTTAACATGGCCTTTAATGCAGTGGTAGAGTTGCTGTCATGTTACTGACCCCTGACCCCACGTGGTGATGTCTGGCTCTGGTTAACATGGCCTTTAATGCAGCGGTAGAGTTGTTGTCATGTTACTGACCCCTGACCCCACGTGGTGATGTCTGGCTCTGGTTAACATGGCCTTTAATGCAGCGGTAGAGTTGTTGTCATGTTACTGACCCCTGACCCCACGTGGTGATGTCTGGCTCTGGTTAACATGACCTTTAATGCAGTGGTAGAGTTGTTGTCATGTTACTGACCTCTGACCCCTGACCCCACGTGGTGATGTGTGGCTCTGGTTAACATGGCCTTTAATGCAGCGGTAGAGTTGTTTTCATGTTACTGACCCCTGACCCCACGTGGTGATGTGTGGCTCACAATGCCTAATGTCGTGGGTTCAATTCCCTCAGGGATCACACTGACATTTTACAGAGGGTCAAAGGTCATGCTCCCCAAGACATGGAAACCTCCCCTGTTATTGGTAATGGTGACAGGTTAGTTTGTCTTGGGGCTATGATCTTTGACCCTTTGTAAAAATAACAAATAAAATCTTAATCTGAAACACAACCAGAACAAACAACAAAAGCATCCAACAAATTTGTACAGTCTCAAGGTTGATGTAGTCATTGTGTGCTACGTGTCCAAATACCTCACTTTGTACCACTGTATTCATAAGAACCAATAGGGGTGTCATTCATTTTGACCCCTTTTTTTTTTAGAAAAAAGAAATATGACCTGTTATACAAAATCTCTTTCTCTGAGCAATTGTATTATTATAAAATCATATAATTTCGGGCCTTACTGTAGTTGTGTTCTAGAGCTTTAAATAGTTGTGTTCTAGAGCTGTACGTAGTTGTGTTCTAGAGCTGTAAGTAGTTGTGTTCTAGAGCTGTGCGTAGTTGTGTTCTAGCGCTTTAAATAGTTGTGTTCTAGAGCTGTACGTAGTTGTGTTCTAGAGCTGTAAGTAGTTGTGTTCTAGAGCTGTGTGTAGTTGTGTTCTAGAGCTGTGTGTAGTTGTGTTCTAGAGCTGTGTGTAGTTGTGTTCTAGAGCTGTAAGTAGTTGTGTTCTAGAGCTGTAATTAGTTGTGTTCTAGAGCTGTGGGTAGTTGTGTTCTAGAGCTGTGGGTAGTTGTGTTCTAGAGCTGTGGGTAGTTGTGTTCTAGAGTTGTGGGTAGTTGTGTTCTAGAGCTGTGGGTAGTTGTGTTCTAGAGTTGTGGGTAGTTGTGTTCTAGAGCTGTGGGTAGTTGTGTTCTAGAGCTGTGGGTAGTTGTGTTCTAGAGCTGTGGGTAGTTGTGTTCTAGAGCTGTGGGTAGTTGTGTTCTAGAACTGTGGGTAGTTGTGTTCTAGAGCTGTGGGTAGTTGTGTTCTAGAGCTGTGGGTAGTTGTGTTCTAGAACTGTGGGTAGTTGTGTTCTAGAGCTGTGGGTAGTTGTGTTCTAGAGCTGTGGGTAGTTGTGTTCTAGAGCTGTGGGTAGTTGTGTTCTAGAGCTGTGGGTAGTTGTGTTCTAGAGCTGTGGGTAGTTGTGTTCTAGAGCTGTGGGTAGTTGTGTTCTAGAGCTGTGGGTAGTTGTGTTCTATAGCTGTGGGTAGTTGTGTTCTAGAGCTGTGGGTAGTTGTGTTCTAGAACTGTGGGTAGTTGTGTTCTAGAACTGTGGGTAGTTGTGTTCTAGAGCTGTGGGTAGTTGTGTTCTAGAGCTGTGGGTAGTTGTGTTCTAGAACTGTGGGTAGTTGTGTTCTAGAACTGTGGGTAGTTGTGTTCTAGAGCTGTGGGTAGTTGTGTTCTAGAGTTGTGGGTAGTTGTGTTCTAGAGTTGTGGGTAGTTGTGTTCTAGAACTGTGGGTAGTTGTGTTCTAGAACTGTGGGTAGTTGTGTTCTAGAGCTGTGGGTAGTTGTGTTCTAGAGCTGTGGGTAGTTGTGTTCTAGAGTTGTGGGTAGTTGTGTTCTAGAGTTGTGGGTAGTTGTGTTCTAGAACTGTGGGTAGTTGTGTTCTAGAACTGTGGGTAGTTGTGTTGTTGTTGTTCTGAGAGTTTACTCTACAGTACTCTCCCTGTCTGTGGATGCTAATTAAGCCTTCCAACCAGCTAATCTGGTGTTGGGTTCCTGATAACAAAGCCTGTCTGGCATCTCCTCACTAAACAGCCCTCTGTGGCTCCTCTCTTCCTGCTCTGCCCTGCTCTAAAAGCCGTCTGGTTGATAGTGGTATCAACAGTCTTATAGACAGGGTGCATCTCAAATGGCACACTATTCACTGTCTAGTGCAATACATTTGACCCAGGCTCCAGAGTCCATAGGGCTCTGGTCAAAAGTAGTGCAGAGAGAGTAGCCTGGGAGGGGGGTGGGTTGGTGGAGCCGTACTGGGGAGGCAGGAGGTCCGGCTCCAAATGACCTTCTAGAAATAGACCCAGTGCTTTAGGGGCCCCGAGGCCAGAGTAGGTCTACTCCATCCAGACCTGAGGAGAGGAGAGAGGTGCTGGGGAGGCCCCGAGGCCAGAGTGGGGCTACTCGATCCAGACCTGGTGAGAGGAGAGAGGTGCTGGGGAGGCCCCAAAGCCCCGGAAGAAATGGTAGCAGTTTTACGGGCGCCCAACCAATTGTGTTATTATGTGTTTTTTGTTGTTGCGATATTTGTAAATTATTTTGTACATAATGTTTCTGCAATCGTATTTTACGACAAAAAATAGCTTGTGGATATCAGGACAGCTGTAATAGTGCCTTGTCTGTAGCTGGTGTAGAGGAGTCAGGCGCAGGACAGCAGATATGAGGAATAAACGTAATTTACTCAAATATTCACAAATACAACACAATAAATCGAGCTGGATATCAGGACAGTCACTCACCTCGGATTAGACAAAGACTTTTTCTACAACAAGCAAGACTCACAAGACACAGGTACAGACGGGGTTAATCCTGACTGGTTGCATCACTGCCTGGTACGGCAACTGCTCGGCCTTCGACCGCAAGGTACTACAGAGGGTAGTGCGTCAGGCCCAGTACATCACTGAGGCTAAGCTGCCTGCCATCCAGGACCTCTACACCAGGCAGTGTCAGAGGAAGGGCCCAAAAATTGTCAAAGACCCCAGCCTACCCCAGTCATAGACTGCTCTCTCTACTACTGCATGGCGAGCGGTACCGGAGCGCCAAGTCTAGGACAAAAAGGCTTCTCAACAGTTTTTACCCCCAAGCCATAAGACTCCTGAACTGGTAATCAAATGGCTACCCAGACTATTTGCATTGTGTGCCCCCCCATCCAACCCCTCTTTTTACGCTGCTGCTACTCTCTGTTTATAATATATACATAGTCACTTTAACTATACATTCATGTACACACTACCTCAATCAGCCTGACTAACCGGTGTCTGTATGTAGCCTTGCTACTCTTATTTTCCAGTTCCAAAAATGTCTTTTTACTGTTGTTTTATTTCTTTACTTACCTACCTACACACGCAAGCACGCACACACACACACACACACACACACACACACACACACACACACACACACACACACACACACACACACACACACACACACACACACACACACACACACACACACACACACACACACACACATACCTTTTCTTCACACTGTTGGTTAGAACCTGTAAGTCAGCATTTCACTGTAAGGTCTACACCTGTTGTATTCGGCGCACGTGACAAATAAACTTTGATTTGATTTGAAGCCAGAGTAGGGCCACTCCATTCAGACCAGAGGAGAGAGAGGTGCTGGAGGGGCCCCAAAGCCCTCATTACCCTGCAGACCCCTCCTCCCCTCCCCTTCACCTCCTCTCCTTACCCTGCAGACCCCTCCTCCCCTCCCCTTCACCTCCTCTCCTTACCATGCAGACCCCTCCTCCCCTCCCCTTCACCTCCTCTCCTTACCCTGCAGACCCCTCCTCCCCACCCCTTCACCTCCTCTCCTTACTCTGCAGACCCCTCCTCCCCTCCCCTTCACCTCCTCTCCTTACCCTGCAGACCCCTCCTCCCCTCCCCTTCACCTCCTCTCCTTACCCTGCAGACCCCTCCTCCCCTCCCCTTCACCTCCTCTCCTTACCCTGCAGACCCCTCCTCTCCTCCCCTTCACCTCCTCTCCTTACTCTGCAGACCCCTCCTCCCCTCCCCTTCACCTCCTCTCCTTACCCTGCAGACCCCTCCTCCTCCTCTCCTTACTCTGCAGACCCCTCCTCCCCTCCCCTTCACCTCCTCTCCTTACCATGCAGACCCCTCCTCCCCACCCCTTCACCTCCTCTCCTTACCATGCAGACCCCTCCTCCCCTCCCCTTCACCTCCTCTCCTTACCCTGCAGACCCCTCCTCCCCTCCCCTTCACCTCCTCTCCTTACCCTGCAGACCCCTCCTCCTCCTCTCCTTACTCTGCAGACCCCTCCTCTCCTCCCCTTCACCTCCTCTCCTTACCATGCAGACCCCTCCTCCCCACCCCTTCCCCTCCCCTCCTTACCCTGCAGACCCCTCCTCCCCTCCCCTTCACCTCCTCTCCTTACCCTGCAGACCCCTCCTCCCCTCCCCTTCACCTCCTCTCCTTACTCTGCAGACCCCTCCTCCCCTCCCCTTCACCTCCTCTCCTTACCCTGCAGACCCCTCCTCCCCTCCCCTTCACCTCCTCTCCTTACTCTGCAGACCCCTCCTCCCCACCCCTTCACCTCCTCTCCTTACCC
>NW_024059824.1:0-15000 GCF_016432855.1 Salvelinus namaycush | reverse complement strand
CAGCCTAAATACTGGAGGCTGAGACAGGAGGGGTCAGGAGACACTGTGGCCCCATCCGATGATACCCCTGGACAGTGCCAAACAGGCAGGATATAACCCCACCCACTTTGCCAAAGCACAGCCCCCACACCACTAGAGGGATATCTTCAACCACCAACTTACAATCCTGAGACAAGGCCGAGTATAGCCCACAAAGATCTCCGCCACGGCACAACCCAAGGGGGGGCGCCAACCCAAACAGGAAGATCACGTCAGTGACTCAGCCCACTCAAGTGACGCACCCCTCCTAGGGACGGCATGGAAGAGCACCAGTAAGCCAGTGACTCAGCCCCTGTAATAGGGTTAGGGGGCAGAGAATCCCAGTGGAGAGAGGGGATCCACCCAGGCAGAGACAGCAAGGGCGGTTCGTTGCTCCAGAGCCTTTCCGTTCACCTTCACACTCCTGGGCCAGACTACACTCAATCATATGACCCACTGAAGAGATGAGTCTTCAGTAAAGACTTAAAGGTCGAGACCGAGTCTGCGTCTCTCACATGGGTAGGCAGACCATTCCATAAAAATAGAGCTCTATAGGAGAAAGCCCTGCCTCCAGCTGTTTGCTTAGCAATTCTAGGGACAATTAGGAGGCCTGCGTCTTGTGACCGTAGCGTACGTGTAGGTCTGTACGGCAGGACCAAATCGGAAAGATAGGTAGGAGCAAGCCCATGTAATGCTTTGTAGGTTAGCAGTAAAACCTTGAAATCAGCCCTTGCCTTAACAGGAAGCCAGTGTAGGGAGGCTAGCACTGGATTAATATATATGATCAAATTTTTTGGTTCTAGTCAGGATACTAGCAGCCGGATTTAGCACTAACTGAAGTTTATTTAGTGCTTTATCTGGGTAGCCGGAAAGTAGAGCATTGCAGTAGTCTAACCTAGAAGTAACAAAAGCATGGATACATTTTTCTGCATAATTTTTGGACAGAAAGGTTCTGATTTTGGCAATGTTACGTAGATGGAAAAAAGCTTGAAATAGTCTTGATATGTTCGTCAAAAGAGAGATCAGGGTCCAGAGTAACGCCGAGGTCCTTCACAGTTTTATTTGACACGACTGTACAACCATCAAGATGAATTGTCAGATTCAACAGAAGATCTCTTTGTTTCTTGGGACCTAGAACAAGCATCTCTGTTTTGTCCGAGTTTAAAAGTAGAAAGTTTGCAATAACAATAAGCATACAGTAGAGGACATGTGCAGGTTGATTGGTTTGTCAGACACTGTCCCTCCTCTTATGGCAGGCAGCAATGTAGTGCGCTACCAACCCACAGCTCTCTGCGTCCTCCCCCAACAGGACGGGTAGCCTACTCTCATCAGAGAGGTCTTTAGCTTGAATAAGGGTTTCAAATTTGGGGAAATTACACTCTCTAATTGTTTTATATTTTTGACATTTTGTCAGGATATGCAGCTCCGTCTCAGGTTCTGCTATTGTGCAGTGGTTGCACAGCCTTTCCTCTACAGGGAGACAGGTTTTCCTGTGTCTACCCTTCTCAATGGCAAGGCTGTGCTCACTGAGCCTGTACTTTGTCAAGGTTTTTCTAAGGTTTTGATCAGTAACCATGGTCAAATAGTTAGCCACGGTGTACTGTCGATTTAGGGCCAGATAGCACTGCATTTTGCTTTGTGTTTGTGTTTCCCAATAGCAAAGTAGTTTTGTTTTGACTGTGTTGTAATTTGGTTTATCCTGATTGATTGGATGTTCTGGTCCTGAGGCTTCAGTGTGTTAGTAGAACAGGTTAGTGAACTCAGCCCCAGGACCAGCTGGATGAGGGGACTGAGGCTTCAGTGTGTTAGTAGGACAGGTTAGTGAACTCAGTCCCAGGACCAGCTGGATGAGGGGACTGAGGCTTCAGTGTGTTAGTAGAACAGGTTAGTGAACTCAGTCCCAGGACCAGCTGGATGAGGGGACTGAGGCTTCAGTGTGTTAGTAGGACAGGTTAGTGAACTCAGTCCCAGGACCAGCTGGATGAGGGGACTGAGGCTTCAGTGTGTTAGTAGAACAGGTTAGTGAACTCAGTCCCAGGACCAGCTGGATGAGGGGACTGAGGCTTCAGTGTGTTAGTAGAACAGGTTAGTGAACTCAGCCCCAGGACCAGCTGGATGAGGGGACTGAGGCTTCAGTGTGTTAGTAGGACAGGTTAGTGAACTCAGCCCCAGGACCAGCTGGATGAGGGGACTGAGGCTTCAGTGTGTTAGTAGAACAGGTTTGTGAACTCAGCCCCAGGACCAGCTGGATGAGGGGACTGAGGCTTCAGTGTGTTAATAGAACAGGTTTGTGAACTCAGCCCCAGGACCAGCTGGATAAGGGTCCTGAGGCTTCAGTGTGTTAGTAGAACAGGTTTGTGAACTCAGCCCCAGGACCAGAATGTCCTGACCAGGGACCAGAATGTCCTGACCAGGGACCAGAATGTCCCGACTAGGGACCAGAATGTCCTGACCAGGGACCAGAATGTCCTGACCAGGGACCAGAATGTCCTGACCAAGGACCAGAATGTTCTGACCAGGGACCAGAATGTCCTGACCAGGAACCAGAATGTCCTGACTAGGGACCAGAATGTCCTGACTAGGGACCAGAACGTCCTGACTAGGGACCAGAATGTCCTGACCAGGGACCAGAATGTCCTGACTAGGGACCAGAACGTCCTGACCAGGGACCAGAATGTCCTGACCAGGGACCAGAATTTCCTGACTAGGGACCAGAATGTCCTGACCAGGGACCAGAATGTCCTGACTAGGGTTTGGGGTTAGGAGATAGGGTTACGGTTAGGAGATAGGGTTAGGAGATAGGGCTACGGTTAGGAGATAGGGTTAGGAGATAGGGTTAGGAGATAGGGTTAGGGTTAGGGGATAGGGTTAGGAGATAGGGTTAGGAGATAGGGTTAGGAGATAGGGCTACGGTTAGGAGATAAGGTTAGGAGATAGGGTTAGGAGATAGGGTTAGGGGATAGGGTTAGGAGATAGGGTTAGGAGATATGGTTAGGAGATAGGGTTAGGAGATAGTGTTAGGAGATAGGGTTACGGTTAGGAGATAGGGTTAGGAGATAGGGTTAGGAGATAGTGTTAGGAGATATGGTTACGGTTAGGAGATAGGGTTAGGAGATAGGGTTTAGAGATAGAGATAGGGTTAGGAGATAGGGTTTAGAGATAGAGATAGGGTTAGGAGATAGGGTTAGGAGATAGGGTTAGGAGATAGGGTTAGGAGATAGGGTTTAGAGATAGAGATAGGGTTAGGAGATAGGGTTAGTGTTAGGAGCTAGTGTTAGGGTTGGTGTTAGGATTAGGAGTTAGGGTTAGGAGAGGTTTAGGGTTAGGGTTAGGAGCTGCCAGTTGAGGACTTGTGAGGCGTCTGTTTCTCAAAATAGACACTCTAATGTACTTGTCCTTTTGCTCAGTTGTGCACCTCCCACTCCTCTTTCTATTCTGGTTAGAGCCAATTTGTGCTGTTCTGTGAAGGGAGTAGGACACAACATTGTACGAGATCTTCAGTTTCTTGGCAATTTCTCGCCTGGAATAGCTTTCATTTCTCAGAACAAGAATAGACTGACAAGTTTCAGAAGAAAGGTCTTTGTTTCTGGACATTTTGAGCCTGTAATCGAACTCACAAATGCTGATGCTCCAAATACTCAACTAGTTTCAAATAGGTCAGTTTTATTGCTAATTTAAATCCGCACAAGTCAAGCTGTGCTAACATAATTGCAAAAGAGTTTTCTAATGATCAATTAGCCTTTTAAAATGATCAACTTGGATTAGCTAACACAACATGCCATTGGAACACAGGAGTGATGGTTGCTGATAATGGGCCTCTGTACGCCTATGTAGATATTCCATTAACCTTTCTGAACAACCCATCTCGGATCCGGGATAATTGTCATCAGCAATGCTGCATAGCATAGCATAGCATAGCATAGCGCCGCAGTCAAATAATATTACTAGAAAATATTCATATTCATGAAATCACAAGTGCAATATTGCAAAACACAGCTTAGCCTTTTGTTAATCCACCTGTCGTCTCAGATTTTGAAATTATGCTTTACAGCGAAAGCAATACAAGCGTTTGTGTAAGTTTATCGATCGCTCGACAAAACATTAAGTACACTTAGCATCAGGTAACTTGGTCATGAAAATCAGAAAAGCAATCAAATGAATCGTTTACCTTTGATGATCTTCGGATGTTTTCACTCACGAGACTCCCAGTTAGACAACAAATGTTCCTTTTGTTCCATAAAGATATTTTTATATCCAAATACCTCCGTTCGTTTCGCGCGTTATGCTGAGAAATCCACAGGAAAAAGCGTTCACGACAACGCAGACAAGAATTCCAGATAATATCCATAATGTCCACAGAAACATGTCAAACGTTTTTTATAATCCATCCTCAGGTTGTTTTTCAAATAATAAATAAATAATATATCAACCGGGAGTGTTGGTTTTTCACTAGGACCGGGAGTAACAATGGCTGCCTTTCTCTGTTGCGCACAACTCACTCTGAGAGCCCCCACCTATCCACTTACGCAATGTGGTCGTTCTCGCTCATTTTTCAAAATAAAAGCCTGAAACTATGTCTAAAGGCTGTTGACACCTTAGGGAAGCCATAGAAAAGGGAATCTGGTTGATATCCCTTTAAATGGGTAATAGGGATGCATAAGAACAGAGAGGTTTCAAAAACAGAGGCACTTCCTATTTGGATTTTCCTCAGGTTTTAGCCTGCAATATCAGTTCTGTTAACCTGTTTGGCGTGCAAGCCCGACGTCGGTACACTTATGACAACAGCCAGCTCAAAGTGCAGGGCGCGAAATTCAAAAGATATTTTTTTTAAATATTTAACTTTCACACATTAACAAGTCTAATACAGCATATGAAAGGTACACATCTTGTGAATCAAGCCAACATGTCCGATTTTTAAAATGTTTTACAGGGAAGACACAATATGTAAATCTATTAGCTAACCACGTTAGCAAAACTTTTCTTACTCCATCAGTTTTTTACTCCATCAGTAGCTATCACAAATTCGACCAAATAAAGATATAAATAGCCACTAACCAAGAAACAACTTCATCAGATGACAGTCTGATAACATATTTATTGTATAGCATATGTTTTGTTAGAAAAATGTGCATATTTCAGGTATAAATCATAGTTTACATTGCAGCTACAGTCAGAAATTGCACCGAAAGCAGACAGAAAAATTACAGACACCAACGCCAAATAACTAAATACTCATCATAAAACATTTCTGAAAAATACATAGTGTACAGCAATTGAAAGACAGGCATCTTGTAATTCCAGACAATATTTCCGATTTATCAAGTGTTTTACAGCGAAAACACAATATAGCGTTATATTAGCGTAGCCACAATAGCCAGAAACACTTGGGCGCCGACGACCAGTTCACATGCACGACAGATATTAGAAATAGCATCATAAAATGTTTCTTACGTTTGGTGATCTTCCGTCAGAATGTTGGACAAGGTGTCCTTTGTCCAGAACAGTCGTTGTTTGGATCTGGAACGGCAAATTTCCCTCTTGATTTAGCATGGGCACTTGCCAAGTGGCACGGATCTCTCCAACGTCAACAAAGTCAGAGAACGGAACACGGCAAAACTCCCGAAAAAATTTCAATAATCTGATTAAACTATATTGAAAAAACATACTTTACGATGATATGGTCACATGTATCAAATAAAATCTAAACCGGAGATGTTAGTCGTCCATAACGACAGCTAAACAGAAGGCAAATCCATGTCCCCTTTCGCGCGCTCCAGAAACAGGAAATGGACGGTCACGTCATACAAAGAGCTTTAATTCCACCTCAGACCAAGATAAACACGAAATTTCTTTTCTCACCGCCTCTTGACAACCAGGGGAAGGTGTATGAAGTGTACGTAGACTCTTACGTATCATGCCCATGTATAGGCAGGAAGTTGAACAGAGCATCGATTTCTGACATTCCACTTCCTGGTCAGGAAATGTGCTGCAGAATGAGTTCTGTTTCACTCAGAGAAATAATTCAAATGGTTTTAGAAACTAGAGAGTGTTTTCTATCCAATAGTAATAATAATATGCATATTGTACGAGCAAGAATTGAGTACGAGGCCGTTTGAAATGGGCACGATTTAACTGGCTACTCAATACTGCCCCTTGCAGCCATAAGAAGTTAAACTCACAGACAAATTTTTTACAGTTTTGGAAACTTCAGAGTGTTTTCTATCCTAATCTGACACTTATATGCATATTCTAGTTTCGTGGGCTGAGAAATAGGCAGTTTCACATGGGTACGTTTTTTAGCCAAAAACGAAAATACTGCCCCCTAGCCTTAAGAAGTCATCCGTTTCCAACTAGAATAGTAATTTACAACATTAACAATGTCTACACTGTATTTCTGATCAATTTGGTGTTATTTTAATGGACAGAAATGTCCTTGTTTTTGAAAGAAAAGCAATTTTTTTTAAGTGACCCCAAACTTTTGAACGATAGTGTATTTTATTTATATTTTTGTTGAATTGTGTTCCCACGCATAGTAGTTAGACGTACTGTATGTGATAGTATACAAATAATAATAATAATAAATAATCATTGATTGGATTTATATAGTGCTTTTCCACCAACTGAGTTACTCAAAGAGTTTTACATAGTAGGGAGAAACTCACCTCATCCACCACCAATGTGTAGCACCAACCTCAGTGATGCACGGCGGCCATTTTGGTACCAGAATGCTCACCACACATCAGCTATCAGGTGGAGAGGTGAGGAGTGATATATACCAATTAGGAATGACGGGGATGATTAGGTGGCCATGATTGAATGTGGGCAGGTTGGAAATATAGCCATGACAACGGGGTGAACACGCCTACTCTTACAATAAGCACCATGGGATTTGAATGACCACAGAGAGTCAGGACGCCCGTTTTAACGTCCCATTCAAAAGATGGCAACCTACGCAGGGCAATGTCCCCAAATGTAATCAAGGTTTGAAACGATTCTGTTTTAGCCAAATATTGCATCTGTTAAGGCTTCTTGAAGTCAATTGCAGTCTAAAAATATTTGTTTTATTATGTTCCGCTCCCCCAACCACCGCTCAATAACAAATAGACCCCCACTGATGTGAAATATGTAATTACAAAGCGGTTAACAAATAGGCCACCAGTTGAATGGTTGATAATCCCTGATTTAGTGTCCCAAGAACCCCGAAGGAGTCTGGTCAAAAGTAGTGCACTATACAGGGAATAGGGTGCAATTCTGGTCTAAAGTAGTGCACTATATAGGGAATAGGGTGCCATTCTGGTCAAAAGTAGTGCACTATATAGGGACTAGGGTGCCATTCTGGTCAAAAGTAGTGCACTATATAGGGAATAGGGTTCCATTCTGGTCAAAAGTAGTGGACTATATAGGGAATAGGGTGCCATTCTGGTCAAAAGTAGTGCACTATACAGGGAATAGGGTTCCATTCTGGTCAAAAGTAGTGCACTATACAGGAAATATGGTGCCATTCTGGTCAAAAGTAGTGCACGATACAGGGAATAGGGTGCCATTCTGGTCTAAAGTAGTGCACGATACAGGGAATAGGGTGCCATTCTGGTCAAAAGTAGTGCACGATACAGGGAATAGGGTGCCATTCTGGTCTAAAGTAGTGCACGATACAGGGAATAGGGTGCCATTCTGGTCTAAAGTAGTGCACGATACAGGGAATAGGGTGCCATTCTGGTCAAAAGTAGTGCACGATACAGGGAATAGGGTGCCATTCTGGTCTAAAGTAGTGCACTATACAGGGAATAGGGTTCCATTCTGGTCAAAAGTAGTGCACTATATAGGGAATAGGGTTCCATTCTGGTCAAAAGTAGTGCACTATACAGGGAATAGGGTTCCATTCTGGTCAAAAGTAGTGCACTATACAGGGAATAGGGTTCAATTCTGGTCAAAAGTAGTGCACTATACAGGGAATAGGGTGCCATTCTGGTCTAAAGTAGTGCACTATACAGGGAATAGGGTTCCATTCTGGTCAAAAGTAGTGCACTATACAGGGAATAGGGGTGCTGACTGTGGTTGAGGAAGAGACAAACTGACAAACTGGCTATTGATTATAGCGAAGTAGATCCCTTGAAATAATAATCGTGTTTGTTTTGATTGTATTGAATTTAGTTCTTTATGACAAAACATTGTCGACTGTTGGAGGAATGACATCATTCCTCAATACTAGTGACTGGTTCATCATAACGTCGGAGAAATAATATCAGATGGATGTAGGTGCACCTACACCTGACTAGGGACCTACAACCACCTGGAGAGGTGCACCTACACCTGACTAGGGACCTACAACCACCTGGAGAGGTGCACCTACACCTGACTAGGGACCTACAACCACCTGTAGAGGTGCACCTACACCTGACTAGGGACCTACAACCACCTGGAGAGGTGCACCTACACCTGACTAGGGACCTACAACCACCTGGAGAGGTGCACCTACACCTGACTAGGGACCTACAACCACCTGGAGAGGTGCACCTACACCTGACTAGGGACCTACAACCACCTGGAGAGGTGCACCTACACCTGACTAGGGACCTACAACCACCTGTAGAGGTGCACCTACACCTGACTAGGGACCTACAACCACCTGGAGAGGTGCACCTACACCTGACTAGGGACCTACAACCACCTGTAAAGGTGCACCTACACCTGACTAGGGACCTACAACCACCTGGAGAGGTGCACCTACACCTGACTAGGGACCTACAACCACCTGGAGAGGTGCACCTACACCTGACTAGGGACCTACAACCACCTGGAGAGGTGCACCTACACCTGACTAGGGACCTACAACCACCTGTAGAGGTGCACCTACACCTGACTAGGGACCTACAACCACCTGTAGAGGTGCACCTACACCTGACTAGGGACCTACAACCACCTGGAGAGGTGCACCTACACCTGACTAGGGACCTACAACCACCTGTAGAGGTGCACCTACACCTGACTAGGGACATACAACCACCTGGAGAGGTGCACCTACACCTGACTAGGGACCTACAACCACCTGGAGAGGTGCACCTACACCTGACTAGGGACCTACAACCACCTGTAGAGGTGCACCTACACCTGACTAGGGACCTACAACCACCTGGAGAGGTGCACCTACACCTGACTAGGGACCTACAACCACCTGTAGAGGTGCACCTACACCTGACTAGGGACCTACAACCACCTGGAGAGGTGCACCTACACCTGACTAGGGACCTACAACCACCTGGAGAGGTGCACCTACACCTGACTAGGGACCTACAACCACCTGTAGAGGTGCACCTACACCTGACTAGGGACCTACAACCACCTGTAGAGGTGCACCTACACCTGACTAGGGACCTACAACCACCTGGAGAGGTGCACCTACACCTGACTAGGGACCTACAACCACCTGGAGAGGTGCACCTACACCTGACTAGGGACCTACAACCACCTGGAGAGGTACACCTACACCTGACTAGGGACCTACAACCACCTGGAGAGGTGCACCTACACCTGACTAGGGACATACAACCACCTGGAGAGGTGCACCTACACCTGACTAGGGACATACAACCACCTGTAGAGGTGCACCTACACCTGACTAGGGACCTACAACCACCTGTAGAGGTACACCTACACCTGACTAGGGACCTACAACCACCTGGAGAGGTGCACCTACACCTGACTAGGGACCTACAACCACCTGGAGAGGTGCACCTACACCTGACTAGGGACCTACAACCACCTGGAGAGGTGCACCTAAACCTGACTAGGGACATACAACCACCTGGAGAGGGGCACCTACACCTGACTAGGGACCTACAACCACCTGGAGAGGTGCACCTACACCTGACTAGGGACCTACAACCACCTGTAGAGGTGCACCTACACCTGACTACGGACCTACAACCACCTGGAGAGGGGCACCTACACCTGACTAGGGACCTACAACCACCTGGAGAGGTGCACCTACACCTGACTAGGGACATACAACCACCTGGAGAGGTGCACCTACACCTGACTAGGGACCTACAACCACCTGTAGAGGTGCACCTACACCTGACTAGGGACCTACAACCACCTGGAGAGGTGCACCTACACCTGACTAGGGACCTACAACCACCTGGAGAGGTGCACCTACACCTGACTAGGGACCTACAACCACCTGGAGAGGTGCACCTACACCTGACTAGGGACCTACAACCACCTGTAGAGGTGCACCTACACCTGACTAGGGACCTACAACCACCTGGAGAGGTGCACCTACACCTGACTAGGGACCTACAACCACCTGGAGAGGTGCACCTAAACCTGACTAGGGACCTACAACCACCTGTAGAGGTGCACCTACACCTGACTAGGGACCTACAACCACCTGTAGAGGTGCACCTACACCTGACTAGGGACCTACAACCACCTGGAGAGGTGCACCTACACCTGACTAGGGACCTACAACCACCTGGAGAGGTGCACCTACACCTGACTAGGGACCTACAACCACCTGTAGAGGTGCACCTACACCTGACTAGGGACCTACAACCACCTGGAGAGGTGCACCTACACCTGACTAGGGACATACAACCACCTGGAGAGGTGCACCTACACCTGACTAGGGACATACAACCACCTGGAGAGGTGCACCTACACCTGACTAGGGACATACAACCACCTGGAGAGGGGCACCTACACCTGACTAGGGACCTACAACCACCTGGAGAGGTGCACCTACACCTGACTAGGGACATACAACCACCTGGAGAGGGGCACCTACACCTGACTAGGGACCTACAACCACCTGGAGAGGTACACCTACACCTGACTAGGGACATACAACCACCTGGAGAGGTGCACCTACACCTGACTAGGGACCTACAACCACCTGGAGAGGTGCACCTACACCTGACTAGGGACCTACAACCACCTGGAGAGGTACACCTACACCTGACTAGGGACATACAACCACCTGGAGAGGTGCACCTACACCTGACTAGGGACATACAACCACCTGGAGAGGTGCACCTACACCTGACTAGGGACCTACAACCACCTGGAGAGGTGCACCTACACCTGACTAGGGACCTACAACCACCTGGAGAGGTGCACCTACACCTGACTAGGGACCTACAACCACCTGGAGAGGTGCACCTACACCTGACTAGGGACCTACAACCACCTGGAGAGGTGCACCTACACCTGACTAGGGACCTACAACCACCTGGAGAGGTGCACCTACACCTGACTAGGGACCTACAACCACCTGGAGAGGTGCACCTACACCTGACTAGGGACCTACAACCACCTGGAGAGGTGCACCTACACCTGACTAGGGACCTACAACCACCTGGAGAGGTACACCTACACCTGACTAGGGACCTACAACCACCTGTAGAGGTGCACCTACACCTGACTAGGGACATACAACCACCTGGAGAGGTGCACCTACACCTGACTAGGGACCTACAACCACCTGTAGAGGTACACCTACACCTGACTAGGGACCTACAACCACCTGGAGAGGTGCACCTACACCTGACTAGGGACCTACAACCACCTGGAGAGGTGCACCTACACCTGACTAGGGACCTACAACCACCTGGAGAGGTGCACCTACACCTGACTAGGGACCTACAACCACCTGTAGAGGTGCACCTACACCTGACTAGGGACATACAACCACCTGTAGAGGTGCACCTACACCTGACTAGGGACATACAACCACCTGGAGAGGTGCACCTACACCTGACTAGGGACATACAACCACCTGGAGAGGTGCACCTACACCTGACTAGGGACCTACAACCACCTGGAGAGGTGCACCTACACCTGACTAGGGACATACAACCACCTGGAGAGGTGCACCTACACCTGACTAGGGACCTAAAAACCACCTGTAGAGGTGCACCTACACCTGACTAGGGACCTACAACCACCTGGAGAGGTGCACCTACACCTGACTAGGGACCTACAACCACCTGGAGAGGTGCACCTACACCTGACTAGGGACATACAACCACCTGGAGAGGTGCACCTACACCTGACTAGGGACCTACAACCACCTGGAGAGGTGCACCTACACCTGACTAGGAACCTACAACCACCTGGAGAAATAATAATAATAATTATATCAGATGACCTGTAGATGGTTGTATGACTCCTGTAGATGGTTGTATGACTCCATCCTGTAGATGGTTGTATGACTCCATCCTGTAGGTGGTTGTATGACTCCATCCTGTAGATGGTTGTATGACTCCATCCTGTAGGTGGTTCTATGACTCCATCCTGTAGGTGGTTGTATGACTCCATCCTGTAGATGGTTGTATGACTCCATCCTGTAGGTGGTTGTATGACTCCATCCTGTAGGTGGTTGTATGACTCCATCCTGTAGGTGGTTGTATGACTCCATCCTGTAGGTGGTTGTATGACTGTAGATGGTTGTATGACTCCATCCTGTAGGTGGTTGTATGACTCCATCCTGTAGGTGGTTGTATGACTCCATCCTGTAGATGGTTGTATGACTCCATCCTGTAGGTGGTTGTATGACTCCATCCTGTAGATGGTTGTATGACTCCATCCTGTAGGTGGTTGTATGACTCCATCCTGTAGGTGGTTGTATGACTCCATCCTGTAGATGGTTGTATGACTCCATCCTGTAGATGGTTGTATGACTCCATCCTGTAGGTGGTTGTATGACTCCATCCTGTAGATGGTTGTATGACTCCATCCTGTAGATGGTTGTATGACTCCATCCTGTAGATGGTTGTATGACTCCATCCTGTAGATGGTTGTATGACTCCATCCTGTAGATGGTTGTATGACTCCATCCTGTAGATGGTTGTATGACTGTAGATGGTTGTATGACTCCATCCTGTAGGTGGTTGTATGACTCCATCCTGTAGATGGTTGTATGACTCCATCATGTAGGTGGTTGTATGACTCCATCCTGTAGGTGGTTGTATGACTCCATCCTGTAGATGGTTGTATGACTCCATCCTGTAGATGGTTGTATGACTCCATCCTGTAGATGGTTGTGTGACTCCATCCTGTAGATGGTTGTATGACTCCATCCTGTAGATGGTTGTATGACTCCATCCTGTAGGTGGTTGTATGACTCCATCCTGTAGATGGTTGTATGACTCCATCCTGTAGGTGGTTGTATGACTGTAGGTGGTTGTATGACTCCATCCTGTAGATGGTTGTATGACTCCATCCTGTAGGTGGTTGTATGACTCCATCCTGTAGGTGGTTGTATGACTGTAGGTGGTTGTATGACTCCATCCTGTAGGTGGTTGTATGACTGTAGGTGGTTGTATGACTCCATCCTGTAGGTGGTTGTATGACTCCATCCTGTAGATGGTTGTATGACTCCATCCTGTAGGTGGTTGTATGACTCCATCCTGTAGGTGGTTGTATGACTCCATCCTGTAGATGGTTGTATGACTGTAGGTGGTTGTATGACTCCATCCTGTAGATGGTTGTATGACTCCATCCTCTAGATGGTTGTATGACTGTAGGTGGTTGTATGACTCCATCCTGTAGATGGTTGTATGACTCCATCCTGTAGATGGTTGTATGACTCCATCCTGTAGATGGTTGTATGACTCCATCCTGTAGATGGTTGTATGACTCCATCCTGTAGATGGTTGTATGACTCCATCCTGTAGGTGGTGGTATGACTCCATCCTGTAGATGGTTGTATGACTGTAGGTGGTTGTATGACTGTAGGTGGTTGTATGACTGTAGCTGGTTGTATGACTCCATCCTGTAGATGGTTGTATGACTGTAGATGGTTGTATGACTCCATCCTGTAGATGGTTGTATGACTCCATCCTGTAGATGGTTGTATGACTCCATCCTGTAGCTGGTTGTATGACTCCATCCTGTAGATGGTTGTATGACTCCATCCTGTAGGTGGTTGTATGACTCCATCCTGTAGATGGTTGTATGACTCCATCCTGTAGATGGTTGTATGACTCCATCCTGTAGATGGTTGTATGACTCCATCCTGTAGATGGTTGTATGACTCCATCCTGTAGGTGGTTGTATGACTCCATCCTGTAGGTGGTTGTATGACTCCATCCTGTAGGTGGTTGTATGACTCCATCCTGTAGATGGTTGTATGACTCCATCCTGTAGGTGGTTGTATGACTGTAGGTGGTTGTATGACTGTAGGTGGTTGTATGACTGTAGGTGGTTGTATGACTCCATCCTGTAGATGGTTGTATGACTCCATCCTGTAGGTGGTTGTATGACTCCATCCTGTAGATGGTTGTATGACTCCATCCTGTAGCTGGTTGTATGACTGTAGGTGGTTGTATGACTCCATCCTGTAGATGGTTGTATGACTCCATCCTGTAGGTGGTTGTATGACTCCATCCTGTAGATGGTTGTATGACTCCATCCTGTAGATGGTTGTATGACTCCATCCTGTAGGTGGTTGTATGACTCCATCCTGTAGGTGGTTGTATGACTGTAGATGGTTGTAAAATTCTTTGAGGATTAGTGAGGATAATGAATAAGTCTCAGAGCAGCTCACAGAGAGAAGGACACACGTAGGCAGACAGGCTCTAATATGCCCTGTATCTGTGTGTGTGTGGTGTGTGTGTGTGTGTGTTTTGTGTGTGTGTGTGTTTGTTTGTGAGTGTACGTGTATGTGCGTGTGTGTGTGTGTGTGTGTCTTTGTGTGTGTGTTTGTGAGTGTTTGTGTTGTGTGTTTGAGTGTGTGTGTGTGTGTGTGTGTTTGTGAGCGTATGTGTTTAGGTGTGTTTGTGTGTTTGTGAGTGTGTGTGTGTGTGTGGAGTCTTGTAGTTACTGACAGCCCTGGGGACCGGAATTACCCCAACTGATACACACACGCCTTAGGCTCCATGTCTCTGGACTAGTTGTCTCCAGCATAACCAAATGAATCACATTGCCTCCAATTAAAGATTTAACCAACATTTTTCTCATCTCTCTCTCTCTCTCTCTCTC
>NW_024059823.1:0-30996 GCF_016432855.1 Salvelinus namaycush | reverse complement strand
AATGATTAATCCTACCTGTGTAGGCTGTCTGGGTATTAAACTTTAATTAACATGAGATGTGGCTTCATCTAGGTTAATATGATAAGTTTAAAAGTGTCTCATTTGATTGGAAGAACATTAAATTATGTTCAACAATTTAACTTATTAAATTGAATGAGACGATAATCCATACAATCTCTGTTGATTGGATATCATATGTGTAAACAGTAGACCCAATGCTGGGCACATTCAACACTGTGGCACTTCTCCCTAAGGCCGAAACCACATGGGATTCCCGCTGGGCGGGGCTTCTGTCAATACTGGATTATTGAATGGGTTCTGAAAAACCCAAATTTTACTGATTGATCAATTTAATGATAAATCAAACCTGTATAGGCAATTTGTGAATAAAACTTTAATTAACCTGAGAAGTGCTTAATCTAGGTTAGTTTGGAAAAAGTTTGCAATGTCTTATTTAGAGAACTCAACAATTTGGATATTATTTAAAATATCCATTTCAGAATGTAAATGGCCAGATTTACACTTATTAGTTCAATTGGATAAGACATTGATATTCGTCTGGAAATCATAAGTAATGACTTGAGTGTGACCTGAATAATTCTTCATGAACGAATATTCTGGGCACACTTCAGCGGCCAATGATTTAGCCCGCTGAAATCAAACGGAACTACCCGCGTGCGGGGGAGGAATTTCAGCGTGGCACCAGGAAAAAAATGCTATTTTTCTTTGTTAGCTTTAGCACCTCGTGCCAGCTAACCCTCCTTTGTGCCTGAAAATGTAGCACGTAGGATTCCCTTGGCAAGGGAAAGGTTTTACTAATAACGTATTATGTTCAAACCCTTTTCGGCGTTTTTTGACGATGTTTTAACCGGAACACGCGGCAAACATGAAATGCACCGAGAGAGATAATATTATCGCTGGTCGAGCTATATCTCCTGAATTTCAATCGGCTGGCTCTTCGTCCTCGCTCGAGAAATTAATAATGACCTCCCCTACCAGCGTATGAAACGCGTCAGGCAGAAATAGCCCTGCGTTTGGCCAAACGCGCTATTTCTCAGATTTCTATAATTAGCTTTCTCAGCCTTTGGTAGAAATGTATTCGCTTATGTTGTCCACTGACTACGTCAGAGAACAACGTGGGGCGGGGAATCTCCGCGCACACACACAACAATGCTTGTCTATCACTCCAAAAATGTGTATAGTAAATTTGGTATATTATGGAATCTGCTTTTAAATTTTATACAGGCTGAATCAAAATGAAAGCCTCATTCTATCTTAGACTCCACGCAGGGGGCTCCAATATGTCGTGTCTTTGACTATGCCAGATTGATTGCTATGACATGCTATTCTATAAAATTATTTATCCGTAATTAATATTACCTGATTGAACTAATCATGTAAATATTAATTAACTAGAGAGGGACACCACGAAAGAATATTTATAGAGCTGTTATCTTTCGAATAAACTCTTAAAGATTGTAATATTTTACTAAATAACAGTCACATTAATCGTCATTTTATTCAGTCTCATCTGAAAGTTGTAAGTCCTTGATTGTCTGCAAGAATCCTGGCTAACAAGTTGAATCAGCAATACAAAATTGGGTTTAATTATTTATTTACTAAATACCTAACTAATCACACAGAATCACACATATACAATTAAATCATAACTTGATCACAAATTACGTCATACAGAAAACGTCCCTAGCGGGCGGAATAGATATGACAGCTTGTTACACAAAGGGAAGGGGCGGGATTTTAGTGAAAGAGCGGGAGATTGGAACATAGGCGAGCTGTGCTCTCGTAAATCAGTATCTGATGCATTCTAAATTACCGCCCATTTGAGAAAGAAAATGCAATACATATTTACTCTGAGCTGCGCTTCAGTAGGTTGGTGGTAGATGGAAGAACGTATCGCCAACCCGAGTCCTCTGTCCTTTGGAGAATGTCTCTGGTTGTCACGGGATACTTTGTAGTAACGTTGTGTGTGGAAGACGGGATACTCGGACTGTCCTTCCTAACCTGCGTTTGTAGCAGCTGTTGCCAACTCAACGGCTAGGAGATATCACTTCTGTAGTGAACACGAGTTCAAAGTTCATACCATTCACAATCAAAGTCCATGCTGATGTTGGCCTAGTTCTGTAGTTATTGTCTGAACCATCTTGACATCGGATCGTCATCCAAAATGTACCCGGAACAGGAAGTTACATTTTTGTCACTGGCTTTATATAGTGGAGGTAGAGGGGTGTGTCTGAAAAGTCTATTACCCAGGTCTCTTCACAGGGGCGGGCCCCTGGTTGAGCAGAAGCCAAATTTATGAAAACACAGATCTCTCATTTGGAAGGTAAAATTAAATTTCATCTCTTCACAAATAATCTCATATTCAAACATTTGAATTAAACAACAATTCCATGTGAATCCGATACCTCTGACATTTATACTTTCCACAGTAGAGTTTGTCATTCTATCATTGATGAGAATGTGTCAGAGGGCAACCGAACTGACATAATATACCTTAAGTACCACCGCATATGTTCAGTTGGTTGGATTATCAGAATATTGTTCATTTCCCCCAAATTCTGATGTTACCCAGAATCTCTATGTTAACCCATGGGTTTCCTTATGTCACATCAGTTATAGTGGGGAGAGAGAAAAAGGGGGAAAGAGGTATTTATGACTGTCGTAAACCTACCCCCAACCCAACGTCATGACACTATGCATAGTCACTACGCCCCCACCATGTACAGATGACCTCAACTAGCCTGTACCCCCGCACACTGACTCGGTACCGGTGCACCCTGTATATAGCCTCCACACTGACTCGGTACCAGTGCCCCCTGTATATAGCCTCGTTATTGTTATTCTCATTGTGTTACTTTTTATTATTACTTTTTATTTTAGTCTACTTGGTAAACGTTCTTTTCTTCTTGAACTGCACTGTTGGTTAAGGGCTTGTAAGTAAAGCATTTCACTGTAAAGTCTAAGTTGGTGTCTTGACGGATTTGTAAAAAAGGTTTGTCATAAAACACTATACAGTGGGGAGAAGAAGTATTTGATACACTGACGATTTTGCAGATTTTCCTACTTACAAAGCATGTAGAGGTCTGTAATTTGTATCATAGGTACACTTCAACTGTGAGAGACGGAATCTAAAACAAAAATGCAGAAAATCACATTGTATGATTTTTAAGTAATTAATTTGCATTTTATTGCATGACATAAGTATTTGATACATCAGAAAAGCAGAACTTAATATTTGGTACAGAAACCTTTGTTTGCAATTACAGAGATACGTTTCCTGTAGTTCTTGACCAGGCACACACTGCAGCAGGGATTTTGGCCCACTCCTCCATACAGACCTTCTCCAGATCTTTCAGGTTTTGGGGCTGTCGCTGGGCAATACGGACTTTCAGCTCCCTCCAAAGATTTTCTATTGGGTTCAGGTCTGGAGACTGGCTAGGCCACTCCAGGACCTTGAGATGCTTCTTACGGAGCCACTCCTTAGTTGCCCTGGCTGTGTGTTTCGGGACGTTGTCATGCTGGAAGACCCAGCCATGACCCATCTTCAATGCTCTTACTGAGGGAAGGAGGTTGTCGGCCAAGATCTCGCAATACATGGGCTCATCCATCCTCCCGTCAATACGGTGCAGTCGTCATGTCCCCTTTGCAGAAAAGCTCATCCTTCTTCTTCCTCCAAACACGGCGAGTGGAGTTTAGACCAAAAAGCTTTATTTTTGCGCTGCAGGATTTTAATCCATGACTGCATAGTGTGTTACTAATGGTTTTCTTTGAGACTGTGGTCCCAGCTCTCTTCAGGTCATTGACCAGGTCCTGCCGTGTAGTTCTGAGCTGATCCCTCACCTTCCTCATGATCATTGATGCCCCACGAGGTGAGATCTTGCATGGAGCCCCAGACAGAGGGTGATTGACCATCATCTTGAACTTCTTCCATTTTCTAATAATTGCGCCAACAGTTGTTGCCTTCTCACCAAGCTGCTTGCCTATTGTCCTGTAGCCCATCCCAGCCTTGTGCAGGTCTACAATTTTATCACTGATGTCCTTACACAGCTCTCTGGTCCTGGCCATTGTGGAGAGGTTGGAGTCTGTTTGATTGAGTGTGTGGACAGGTGTCTTTTTGTACAGGTAACGAGTTCAAACAGGTGCAGTTAATACAGGTAATGAGTGGAGAACAGGAGGGCTTCTTAAAGAAAAACTAACAGGTCTGTGAGAGCCAGAATTCTTACTGGTTGGTAGGTGATCAAATACTTATGTCATGCAATAAAATGCAAATTAATTACTTAATCATACAACGTGATTTTCTGGATTTTTGTTTTAGATTCCTTCACTCACAGTTGAAGTGTACCTATGATAAAAAATTACAGACCTCTACATGCTTTGTAAGTAGGAAAACCTGCAATATCGGCAGTGTATCAAATACTTGTTCTCCCCACTGTATATATATATTTTTAAATGTTGCTGACACCCCTCCCCAGAGGTGTCTCATTATTGGGATTCATTGCTGATTCCTACCTGTAGCTCACTATGAGGTGTCTAGTGATAAAGGTTAAGGCAAGGCTTTCGACTCTGTCAATCACCACATTCTTATCGGCAGACTCAACAACCTTGGTTTCTCAAATGACTGCCTCCCCAGCTTCACCAACTACTTTTCAGATAGAGTTCAGTGTGTCAAATCGGAGGGCCTGTTGTCCAGACCTCTGGCAGTCTCTATGGGGTACCACAGGGTTCAATTCTCAATTCTCTCTTTTCTCTGTATATATCAATGATGTCGCTCTTGCTGCGGGTGATTCTCTGATCCACCTCTACGCAGACGACACCATTCTGTATACATCTGGCCCTTCTTTGGACACTGTGTTAACAAACCTCCAAATGAGCTTCAATGTCATACAACTCTCCTTCCTTGGCCTCCAACTGCTCTTAAACGCTAGTAAAACTAAATGCTCTTCAACCGATCGCTGCCCTCATCCGCCCGACTAGCATCACTACTCTGGACGGTTCTGACTTAGAATATGTGGACAACTACAATTACCTAGGTGTCTGGTTAGACTGTAAACTCTCCTTCCAGACTCACATTAAACATCTCCAATCCCAAATTAAATCTAGAATCTGCTTCCTATTTCGCAACAAAGACTCCTAAACTCACGCTGCCAAACATACCCTCGTAAAACTGACTATCCTGCCGATACTTTACTTCAGTGATGTCATTTACAAAATAGCCTCCAACACTCTACTCAGCAAACTGGATGTAGTCTATCACAGTGCCATCCGTTTTGTCACCAAAGCCTCGTTGGCTGGTCCTCGCTACATATTCATCGCTAAACCCACTGGCTCCAGGTCATCTATAAGTCTTTGCTAGGTAACGCTCCGCCTTAACTCAGCTCACTGGTCACCATAGCAACACCCACCCATAGCATGGCCTGTTTATTGCCTTACCTCCTTACTCCATCACACTGTATATAGATTTTTCTATTGTGTTATTGACTGTACTTTTGTTTATCCCATGTGTAACTCTGTGTTGTTTTTTTGTTGCACTGCTTTGATTTTTCTTGGCCAGGTCGCAGTTGTGAATGAGAACTTGTTGGGGTGGGGGGAAAATGTAATTAAAAATACATTTTAAAAAATCATAACTTTATTGACTATGAAAAGCCAATTGACATTTATTCCTGATTATTATTTGACCATGCTTGTCACTTATGAACATTTTGAACATCTTGGCCATGTTCTGTTATAATCTCCACCCGGCACAGCCAGAAGAGGACTGGCCACCCCTCATAGTCTGGTTCCTCTCTAGGTTTCTTCCTAGGTTTTGGCATTTCTAGGGAGTTTTTCCTAGCCACCGTGCTTCTACACCTGCATTGCTTGCTGTTTGGGGTTTTAGGCTGGGTTTCTGTACAGCACTTCGAGATATTAGCTGATGTACGAAGGGCTATATAAAATAAACTTGATTTGACTAACGAGGTGACACCAATCAGTGCGTCCTACGTGCTAACGAGCTAGACGTGCTAAAGTCCAACCTCAAAACATAAATGGAAAAACCAAAGCCTGTAACACTTTCCCCCTTAAGAAAACAAATATATCCTATGTTTTTGTTGGACAAGTTTGCTCACCACTGACAGAAAACAACTTTCATTTCACATAATCAACTACAATGCCTCTACAATATTAACATAGTGTCTACTGGCTGTATAAATCTAGCAACTCCTCTCATACTGGGAATAATTACAGGTGCACCTTACACTATATCATACATGGTCTTAACTAGTAAACACAGATTCTAGTTTTCATCCAGTTCACATAGCTGCCTGGGCCCTGTTTACACCTCCAAGGTGTCCCCCTCACACAGGAATACACACTCAAAGCCTACGAGGCTTTTCTAAAAACTCCACTACGTTTGAGATGTGGTATCCACTCGGCTCACTGCCTCTCAGATCAAAGGTGGGTCCATCTGCTCCGTTCCCGAAGTGTGGTTTCCCTGAGATCCCAAGTGCACGATTTACCCAGATCGTCAGAAGCGGTCACCAAGTGAAGATTAACATCCCCATCGCCAAATGTGGTGGTTAACTTCTTTAATATCAAATGAGGAGAGAAACTTATCACACAAGTCAGAGTTATTCTTTAACTAAATCTGTATTCACTTCTAAATAAGGGAGCAGGTCAATACAACGTACACATATAAAGTGAATCAATTGAAGGCTCTACGATAATGATGGCTGGTCGACCCACAGGACAAAAGTACAAAGGTCTTTTATAGCCAAGATACTCTCCTTTCAACCTACATGACCGATAATAGATGTACAGAACGGGTCACAAGGTTTAGATTTGAATCAAAGATAGTTATAATTCTCAGCAGACAGTATCTGCTGTAAAAACAGTACTCTTTGTGTAGAGACCAGGGTCTGGCCCTGGGGTCATCTCTCCCTGGTACCATATAGAACAGAAACATTCACGTCCTACGTGCTTCCCCACTAGCTTCTAGAACTCTCGTCTTCCTAAAACTCACTTGCTTCTAGAACTGTCGTCCACTTGGAACGAGCCCAAACAAAACTCATCTCCAAAAACAGAAAAACATGCAGTCAAAATAAGATCCATGGCAACTCACTGGCTAAACGCAAAACTTTTTGGCTGCCAACCTTGAGACAATCAGAAACCAAGTTGTCCTCACCATGGACACAAGCACCAAAAACGCTGTTGTTTTGACAAGTAGCAATAAACTACTGATATCGATTAGGGGGGAAATTAGGTTGTATGTGATATGGAAACTAACACAACTAAAAAAACACATGGAAATGGGAGATATATTTTACCTCACTGGTTAGAGGACAACCTGCAGAAGACAGTCAGCTACATTTTGGAGTGATGCATTAAATGTAGGGGTCACTAAACAAAGGAACACAACACTTATTTGTCATAACTCACCAATATCATGCTAAAATAATTTGTGCGAGAGGAGGGAGATGAGGTTGCACGTCCTGTTAAAACTAACAGCTCAAAAACCACACGGAATCTGGGAGTAACGTGTACATCCCTGGTTAGAGGACAATTTGTAGAAAACAGATCGCTACATTTTGAAGTGTTGCATTTTGATTCAAGTGGGTCACCAACGTGGGAAGTGTAACAGGGACAAATGTTTAGGCTTCTACATTGTGACATTAAAATAGTCCTACAACAATGTTAAAACATTCTACATTGTGACATTATTTAATTGATATCGTGAAACAACTCCTTCATGTATTTTATGTTTAATCAGAGATCTTTAATCAGAGTATCTCTTCCCCTGTGTGTGTCCACTTGTGTATATTCCGGCTGTTTGGCTGAGTAAAACTCTTCCCACATTGATCACAGCTATATGGTTTCTCTCCTGTGTGTGTTCTATGGTGTATAGTTAGATAGCTAGAAGAAGAAAAACTCTTCCCACATTGATCACAGCTATATGGTTTCTCTCCTGTGTGTGTTCTCTGGTGTATAGTCAGATGGCTAGATTTAGCAAAACTCTTCCCACATTGATCACAGCTATATGGTTTCTCTCCTGTGTGTGTTCTCTGGTGTGCAGTCAGATTGCTAGATGTAGCAAAACTCTTCCCACATTGATCACAGCTATATGGTTTCTCTCCTGTGTGTGTTCTCTGGTGTGCAGTCAGATTGCTAGATGTAGTAAAACTCTTCCCACATTGATCACAGCTATAAGATTTCTCTCCTGTGTGTGTTCTATGGTGTGATTTCAGGGAGCCTGACTGAGTAAAACTCCTCCCACATTGATCACAGCTATAAGGTTTCTCTCCTGTGTGTGTTCTCTGGTGTATTTTAAGTTCTGATGAAGATTTGCAACGTGTCCCACAGTCAGAGCAGCAAATAGATTTCTTCCCTGTGGGCCTCTGCTGGTGTTTCTTGAGGAGTTCTGATCTGGAGAGACTTTTCTCTGCCCCATGATGTTGTCGAGGCTCCCCAGAGGATCCACGATAGTCACATCTCTCTCCTGTGTGAACAACAAGGTCAGACAGATGGTTAAAGGCCTGCAACAGCAGAAATCCACTGTCTATTTGAGGTAAAAGGTGATGCCCAGAGGTCTGTTAAATTATTTTACAATTGTCTTAAGACAGTCAAACCTAAGCAGTGTGCCAGACAAGCTTTGATCTCCAAAAATGGCCCCTTTATGTGTTTGCTAAAATTGCGGCACGAGGGCGATGCACACACAATTTAATTGCAGAAACACCTCCCTGCTAATGAGGAAACCACTAGTTATGGATGTAGTATATCTGGTAATGAGGAAACCACTAGTTATGGATGTAGTATATCTGCTAATGAGGAAACCACTAGTTATGGATGTAGTATATCTGCCTGGAACAAAAATGGTGAGCAAAGATTTTAGTTTTCCACAATGTATTCTGAATATTACAGCGCAAGATCAGGAGTGCTACTCAAGGAAACTCACATTAACCTCTGGTATCTATTCACTAATTCACCACCGTGGGGGAAAACTCAGGGGAGTTCTCATAGGCTGACAGCAAAAATAGCCTCCATTTACAGGTTAGAGTGCATTTCACATTACTATTGGATTATAATTGTAAGGCTCGCTTGAATCACCTGCTTAATATGTTTGTGTTATTGCCGCAAATCAACTGCTTTATACTTATAAAACACTTCAACCAGTAAAATGCTCTTTAGCTAGCTTTGCCATCAGCCTGAAACTGAGGGTTTGTACATTAAGTGTTTCACAAATTGGCCCATAACTTCACCTAACAACAACATAGACCTACTGTAGGACCCATAACTTCACCTAACAATAACATAGACCTACTGTAGGACCCATAACTTCACCTGTCAACAACATAGACCTACTGTAGGACCCATAACTTCACCTAACAATAACATAGACCTACTGTAGGACCCATAACTTCACCTAACAATAACATAGACCTACTGTAGGACCCAAAACTTCACCTAACAACATAGACCTACTGTAGGACTCATAACTTCACCTAACAACAACATAGACCTAGGACTATAATACACTAGGCTACTCTGTAATGTGTTGTCATTCTAAATGTCCTGAATAAAGGAAAATAGCTCTGTGTGTTGTACAATAGCCTATCCATCAAGGAACAGTTCTCTACACATTATGAGCTAAGTATCTCTGTGTGCCAACAGACTAACGAGAACCTACTGTAAATCAAGCAGTCAATAACACATTATAAACATCAATTTGTTAGGGATGTTGGATCCAACGTGGAGCACGGCATAACTGTCTTTACCAGAGTAATGAATGAAGAAGCACTTTGGTTGTTGTTGCATGTCGTGATGTTTGTCATGTGACTGGCATTCAGAAAATGATTTCCTGGATCAGCTGATGATAGTTGAACATGTGACTAACTAAATTGCTACAGTATTAAGAATGATGTGTAATTATTGAAGAACCGTGTTAACTTCTACTTGGTCACAATCCCGTATCCGGGAGCACCCCCATCAGTAAAAAAGCTGACTAGCATAGCCTAGTATAGCGTCAAAGTGCAAACAGCACCCCCTATTGAGAAAAGGTTAATGACAAGCTATGACAAGCTTAACGTTATGACTATAACTACTGTTCCCTGAAGGAGGGAAACTAGGTACAACATACTATTAAATCCACACGCTATGACTATAACTACTGTTCCCTGAAGGAGGGAAACGAGGTACAACATACTATTAAATCCACACGCTATGACTATAACTATTGTTCCCTGAAGGAGGGAAACGAGGTACAACATACTATGGGGAAATAGAATCATTCCCCATGCCGACACAAACGGATACTAAATGAAGCGCCCCCTGGCAGACCACCCAGACCGTGCAAGACGGCGCCTACAGAGATGGTCGCCTCGTTTCAGGTCCTTAGAAAACTATGCAGTTATTTGTTGTATTATTATTATCGCAGGAGAGGTAGACTGAGCGGCCTACTACTGGTCAGACTCAGAAGGCAAGCATATCATCCACCGCTTCCGAGCATATTTCTCGCCAATGTCCAATCTCTAGACAACAAGGTTGACGAAATTAGGGCACGAGTTGCCTTCCAGAGAGACATCAGAGATCGTAACATTCTCTGTTTCACAGAAACATGGCTCACTCAGGATACGTTGTCAGAGTTGGTACCCGGTTTCTTCATGCATTGACAGAAATTAACATTTCTCTGGCAAGAAGAAGGGCGGGGGTGTATGCCTTATGATTAACAACTCGTGGTGTAATCATAACAACATACATAAACTCAAGTCCTTTTGTTCACCTGACCTAGAATTCCTTACAATCAAATGCCGACCGCATTATCTTCCAAGAGAATTCTCTTCGATTATAGTCACATATTATAGTATATCCCCCCCAAGCAGATACCTCGTCAGCCCTGAAAGAACTTCACTGGACTCTATGTAAACTGGAAACCATACATCCCGAGGCTGCATTTATTGTAGCTGGGGAATTTAACAAAGCTAACCTGAGAACAAGCCTTCCTAAATTCTATCAGCATATCAACTGCAAGACTCGAGCTGCTAGCATTCTGGATCACTCTAACTTCCGTGATGCATAAAAATAAATTAAACAACTTCTTTGCTCGCTTTGAGGACAATACAGTGCCACCGACACGGCCCGCTACCATAGACTGTGGGCTCTCCTTCTCCGTGGCCGACGTGAGTAAAATATTTAAACGTGTTAAACCTCACAGGGCTACCCGCCCAGACAGCATCCCTCGCCGCGTCTTCAGAGCATTCATAGACCAGCTGGCTGGTGTGTTTACGGACATATTCAATCAATCCCTATCCCAGTCTGCTGTCCCCACATGCTTCAAGATGGCCACCATTATTCCTGTTCCAAGAAGGCTAAGAACTAAATGACTATCGCCCCGTTGCACTCACTTCTGTCATCATGAAGCGCTTTGAGAGACTAGTCAAGGAGCAGATCACCTCCACCCTACCCGATACCCTAGACCCACTCCAATTTGCTTACCGCCCCAATAGGTTCAGTGACGATGCAATCGCCATCGCATTGCACAATCTCAACTGGACAAGAGGAATACCTATGAAAGAATGTTGTTCATTGACTACAGCTCAGAATTTAACACCATAGTCACCTTCAAACTCGTCATTAAGCTCGAGACCGTGGATGTGTATGTGACCATTAACATCTGCTAACCATGTGTATGTGACCATTAACATCTGCTAACCATGTGTATGTGACCATTAACATCTGCTAACCATGTGTATGTGACCATTAACATCTGCTAACCATGTGTATGTGACCATTAACATCTGCTAACCATGTGTATGTGACCAATAACATCTTCTAACCATGTGTATGTGACCAATAACATCTGCTAACCATGTGTATGTGACCATTAACATCTGCTAACCATGTGTATGTGACCATTAACATCCGCTAACCATGTGTATGTGACCAATAACATCCGCTAACCATGTGTATGTGACCATTAACATCCGCTAACCATGTGTATGTGACCATTAACATCCGCTAACCATGTGTATGTGACCATTAACATCCGCTAACCATGTGTATGTGACCATTAACATCCGCTAACCATGTGTATGTGACCATTAACATCCGCTAACCATGTGTATGTGACCAATAACATCCGCTAACCATGTGTATGTGACCAATAACATCTGCTAACCATATGTATGTGACCATTAACATCCGCTAACCATGTGTATGTGACCATTAACATCTGCTAACCATGTGTATGTGACCATTAACATCTGCTAACCATGTGTATGTGACCATTAACATCTGCTAACAATGTGTATGTGACCATTATCATGAGTAAGGACGCACACCTGATTACACATATAGAAGTAGGACTAATCTACCTGGTTACACATATAGAAGTAGGACTAGTCTACCTGGTTATACATATAGAAGTAGGACTAGTCTACCTGGTTACACATATAGAAGTAGGACTAGTCTACTTAGTTACACATATAGATGTAAAACTAGTCTACCTGGCCTGCACACAAATGTAGGCCTATAAATGTGCCCATATGGGGAAGTCTGATAGTATTTCTGATTGTCTTAATGCACCAAATACTTATTTTCCACCATAATTTGCAAATAAATTCATAAGAAATCCGACAATGTGATTTTCTGGATTTTTCCCCCTCATTTTGTCTGTCATAGTTGAAGTGTACCTATGATGAAAATTACAGGCCTCATCTTTTTAAGTGGGAGAACTTGCACAATTGGTGGCTGACTAAATACTTTTTGCCCCACTGTATATAGTGTTTTATGACAAAACGTTTTTTACAAATCCGTCAAGACACCAACTTAGACTTTACCGTGAAACGCTTTACTTACAAGCCCTTAACCAACAGTGCAGTTCAAGAAGAAGAAAACGTTTACCAAGTAGACTAAAATAAAAAGTAATAATAAAAAGTAACAGAATGAGAATAACGAGGCAATATACAGGGGGCACCGGTACCGAGTCAGTGTGGAGGCTATATACAGGGGGCACCGGTACCGAGTCAGTGTGGAGGCTATATACAGGGGGCACCGGTACTGAGTCAGTGTGGAGGCTATATACAGGGGGCACCGGTACAGAGTCAGTGTGGAGGCTATATACAGGGGGGCACCGGTACCGAGTCAGAGTGGAGGCTATATACAGGGGGCACCGGTACCGAGTCATTGTGGAGGTTATATACAGGGGGCACCGGTACAGAGTCAATGTGGAGGCTATATACAGGGGGCACCGGTACAGTCAATGTGGAGGCTATATACAGGGGGCACCGGTACTGAGTCAGTGTGGAGGCTATGTACAGAGGGCACCAGTACCGAGTCAGTGTGGAGGCTATATACAGGGGGCACCGGAACCGAGTCAGTGTGGAGGCTATATACAGAGGGCACCGGTACAGTCAATGTGGAGGCTATATACAGGGGGTACCGGTACAGAGTCAGTGTGGAGGCTATATACAGGGGGCACCGGTACAGTCAATGTGGAGGCTATATACAGGGGGTACCGGTACAGAGTCAGTGTGGAGGCTATATACAGGGGGCACCAGTACCGAGTCAGTGTGGAGGCTATATACAGGGGGCACCGGTACCGAGTCAGTGTGGAGGCTATATACAGAGGGCACCGGTACAGAGTCAGTGTGGAGGCTATATACAGGGGGCACCGGTACCGAGTCAATGTGGAGGCTATATACAGAGGGCACCAGTAACGAGTCAGTATGGAGGTTATATACAGGGGGTACCGGTACTGAGTCAGTGTGGAGGCTATATACAGGGGGCACCGGTACCGAGTCAGTGTGGAGGCTATATACAGGGGGCACCGGTACTGAGTCAGTGTGGAGGCTATATACAGGGGGCACCGGTACTGAGTCAGTGTGGAGGCTATATACAGGGGGCACCGGTACTGAGTCAGTGTGGAGGCTATATACAGGGGGCACCGGTACTGAGTCAGTGTGGAGGCTATATACAGGGGGCACCGGTACTGAGTCAGTGTGGAGGCTATATACAGGGGGCACCGGTACTGAGTCAGTGTGGAGGTTATATACAGGGGGCACCGGTACTGAGTCAGTGTGGAGGCTATATACAGGGGGCACCGGTACTGAGTCAGTGTGGAGGCTATATACAGGGGGCACCGGTACTGAGTCAGTGCGCAGGGTTACAGGCTAGTTGAGGTAATCTGTACATGAAGGTAGGGGAGTGTAGTGACTATGCATAGGTAACAAACAACCAGTGAGTAGCAGCAGTGCACAAAAGGGAGGGGGGTGGGGGGGTCAATGTAAATTGTCCGGTGGTGATTTTATGAATTGTTCAGCAGTCTTATGGCTTGGGGGTAGAAGCTGTTGAGGAGGCTTTTGGTTCTAGACTTGGTGCTGTGGTACCACTTGCCGTGCGGTAGCAGAGAAAACAGTCTATAACTTGGGTGACTGGAGTCTCTGACAATTTTGTGGGCTTTCCTCTGACACGCCTATTATATAGGTCCTGGATGGCAAATTATTCTGAATTGATATGAAAGTACAGCGATTTATGTTTCTAGAAATGTATTGCAATTGAGAATGGATTCACATTTAGATGGAATATTTGACTATTTTAGCTGCCAGAGCCAGTCTACCTCTGAAAATAACATACGGTCCTTGGACCTTGAGGAGTAACGGGGGCAGCAATCAGCAGTAGAAACAATAACAAAGCGTACTCCCTGCCCATTTCGGTAAAAAGCTGAGGGATGGGGCTGAAGAAATGCAACGATCCATGATATCAACATTCTAGTTTTAACCATGTTTTGAGGATAAACAGTGTTTGTTTATATTTACTGACAAACATTGGAGTAAAAAAAGCTCATATTTTGGGTTCTGATGGGGTACGACAGTTGAACTAAGCTCATGAGGCATTTATAAGTGAATTCTTCAAGAAACAGATGGGTACATATCATTAATGTATAAGTCCCAAAATGGATGTAACAAATGCTGATTGCCCCTTTAAGAATACATATTGGGCTAATCTAATAGGAGATATTGAGGACTACAGTATTTCAGGCATTGTCATTAGATGCATTTGATCAATTGTTAACGTTTTGTTGATGGTCCACTCTTGATGTTCTACACGTTACAGTGTAGCTTCAGCCATTTCTACAGAACAACATTAAAGTGTAGAACCCCTTTACTGCATATTGGTTCAACGACTGCAGAGACGGTACTTACTGGTGTTAAACGGATCTCCAACCTCTTCTTTCACACCAAAAACTACATCCTCCTCTTTCTCATCTTCCACCTCTTTAACTCTGAACGCGTCTTCCTCTTCTTTCACTGAAACGTCTTTCTCTTCTTCTTTCACTGTAACAGCCTCACCCTCCTCTTCCTCCTCCTCCTCTTTCACGACAACGTTCAGCCACAGACCTCCTTTCTCCGTCCAGCAGACCTTATCCTCTTCTTTAACAAGAGGGGAGTAGTTTAGGGAGCTCATGTTCGGGGATGTTAGCTAGCTAGCTATCATTAGCGACTAGGCTAGTGCTAACTTAACCAGCCAGCTACTATAGCTGACTAATACAAAATAACGTAATATTAAATTAAATAGGTTAACAAGTAGATACGACAGAAGTGTGTCTAACACACAGTAGCTTATATACGCCGAAAGTGTCTAAATAGCTTGAATCTTTCGGCTATGTTGGCTAGCAAGCTACCGAGGTGGTTGACGAGCTGTTTATGAAGAACCGTCCACTAGATTATACGTCACGCTGGCAGCGTCGCCTGAAAGACGCACATCGCCGTCTGCTGACTGGAGGGGAAACGCAGTTGAGGATCATATTTTATTTTCAGACAAAGATTATTGTAAATGGATTTAATTAAATAATACCATTATATTGAGACATACAAAGACAGGAATGTGTTGATTGATTAGTGTGAATAAAAAATGGTTACTACAGCACATTTAAGGCAGTTACATTAAGTTATACTACATCTAAATTAGCAGCCAGCTACTGTAGGTCTATACTGCTCCTACATGGTGTAACAATACATCATATAGATGTATATAATGAACAGACTAGGTCTATACTGCTCCTACATGGTGTAACAATACATCATGTAGATGTATATAATGAACAGACTAGGTCTATACTGCTCCCACATGGTGTAACAATACATCATGTAGATGTATATAATGAACAGACTAGGTCTATACTGCTCCTACATGGTGTAACAATACATCATATAGATGTATATAATGAACAGACTAGGTCTATACTGATCCTACATGGTGTAACAATACATCATGTAGATGTATATAATGAACAGACTAGGTCTATACTGATCCTACATGGTGTAACAATACATCATGTAGATGTATATAATGAACAGACTAGGTCTATACTGCTCCTACATGGTGTAACAATACATCATGTAGATGTATATAATGAACAGACTAGGTCTATACTGCTCCTACATGGTGTAACAATACATCATGTAGATGTATATAATGAACAGACTAGGTCTATACTGCTCCTACGTGGTGTAACAATACATCATGTAGATGTATATAATGAACAGTCTAGGTCTATACTGTTGCTACATTTTTGTATTATCATGTGTTATTTATTTCCCCTTTAGTTAACCAGGTCGGCCAGTTGAGAACAAGTTCTCATTTACAACTGCAACCTGGCCAAGATAAAGCAAAGCAGTTCGACACAAACAACAACACAGAGTTACACATGGAGTAAAACAAACATACAGTCAATAATACATTAGAAAAATAAGTCTATATACAATGTGAGCAAGTGAGGTGAGATGAGGGAGGTGAAGGCAAAAAAAAGGCCATGGTGGCGAAGTAAATACCATATAGCAAGTAAAACACTGGAATGGTAGATTTGCAGTGGAAGAATGTGCAAAGTAGAGATAGAAATAATGGGGTGCAAAGGAGCTAAATAAATAAATAAATACAGTAGGGGAAGAGGTAGTTGTTTGGGCTAAATTATAGATGGGCTATGTACAGATGCAGTAATCTGTGAGCTGCTCTGACAGCTGGTGCTTAAAGCTAGTGAGGGAGATAAGTGTTTCCAGTTTCAGAGATTTTTGTAGCTTGTTCGTATTAATGCAGATATTATGGACATTTTCTTTAAAACATGTAATTAAACTATAATTGTAGCTCCTTTAATTTAGATCCAAAATGCATTTGCTATGTGTGCTATTGCCCGGCTATTAAAAGTAACAGGCGACTATTTGAGACTCAGCCTCAGAAATGTTTGGTCACATGGAATCAAGTGGTCACTAGATGGGGGTGTTGGGAGGGTCCAGCATTATTGTCAAGTGACTTGATGTCTACGGTGCCAAAGAGAATTATAGTTGGGGGTGTTGGGAGTGTTGAGTGTGTTGATATAACGGTAATAATGTCACATGGAATCAAGTGGTCACTAGATGTCTACGGTGACAAAGAGAATTATAGTTGGGAGTGTTGGGAGTGTTAAGTGTGTTGATATAACGGTAATAATGTCACATGGAATCAAGTGGTCACTAGATGTCTACGGTGCCAAAGAGATTGATAGTTGGGGGTGTTGGGAGTGTCCAGTGTGTTGATATAACGGTAATAATGTCAAAATTCACCTTTTATTAACAACCATCAGAATTGGTTAAAAAAAGGTTATGCCTGAGTGGTACAGCGATCTAAGGTACTAGATCACAGTGTTAGAGGTGTCACTATAGACCCGAGTGGCACAGCGATCTGAGGTACTAGATCACAGTGTTAGAGGTGTCACTATAGACCCGAGTGGTGCAGCAATCTAAGGTACTAGATCACAGTGTTAGAGGTGTCACTATAGACCCGAGTGGTGCAGCAGTCTAAGGTACTGCATGGCAGTGCTAGAGGCGTCACTAGAGGCGTCACCCGGGTTCGATCCCGGGCTGTACCACAACCTGCCGCGATCGGGAGTTCCATAGGGCGGCACACAATTGGCCAAGCGTCGCCCGGTGTTTCCTCCTACACATTGGTGCAGCTGGCTTCCGGGTTAAGCGGGCGGGTGTTAAGAAGCGCGGTTTGACGGGTCATGTTTCAGAGGACGCATGACTCGACCTTCGCCTCCTGAGCCCATTGGGGAGTTGCAGCGATGAGACAAGATCCACATTGGGGAGAAAAAACAGGGGTAAAATGATAAAAAATATTTAAAAAATGACAACAAAGGTTGCATCCCAACGTGACAATAAACAGTAGGCAAAGTGACCAGGACAAAATGAACTCAAACGTTTTACCATTTTACCCTCCATTTGCAACAACGTCACTGAGCACCATCACTATCTTTCCTTCGTGGATCTCCTGCATGTTAACATATCTGGCATTACTCATCTCATATGTATATACTGTATTCTATCCTATTCTACTGTATCTTAGTCTATGTATTACTCATCTCATATGTATATACTGTATTCTATCCTATTCTACTGTATCTGTCTATGTCGCTCTGACATTGCTTGTCCATATATTTATATATATATGAGTCACTGGCTTACTGGTGCTCTTCCATGCCGTCCCTAGGAGGGGTGCATCACTTGAGTGGGTTGAGTCACTGACGTGGTCTTCCTGTCTGGGTTAGCGCCCCCCCTTGGGTTGTGCCGTGGCGGAGATCTTTGTGGGCTATACTCGGCCTTGTCTCAGGATGGTAAGTTGGTGGTTGAAGAGATCCCTCTAGTGGTGTGGGGGCTGTGCTTTGGTAAAGTGGGTGGGGTTATATCCTGCCTGTTTGGCCCTGTCTGGGGGTATCATCGGATGGGGCCACAGTGTCTCCTGAACCCTCTTGTCTCAGCCTCTAGTATTTATGCTGCAGTAGTTTGTGTCGGGGGGCTAGGGTCAGTCTGTTATATCTGGACTTTTTCTCCTGTCTTATCCGGTGTCCTGTGTCAATTTAAGTATGCTCTCTCTAATTCTCTCTTTCTTTCTCTCTCTCGGAGTACCTGAGCCCTAGGACCATGCCTCAGGACTACCTGGCATGATGACTCCTTGCTGTCCCCAGTCCACCTGGCCGTGCTGCTGCTCCAGTTTCAACTGTTCTGCCTGCGGCTATGGAAACCTGACCTGTTCACCGGACGTGCTACCTGCCCCCAGACCTGCGGTTTTCAACTCTCTAGAGACAGCAGGAGCATTTACTCCTGAGGTGCTGACCTGTTGCACCCTCGACAACTACTGTGATTATTATTATTTGACCATGCTGGTCATTTATGAACATCTTGGTCATGTTCTGTTATAATCTCCACCCGGCACAGCCAGAAGAGGACTGGCCACCCCTCATAGCCTGGTTCCTCTCTAGGTTTCTTCCTAGGTTTTGGCCTTTCTAGGGAGTTTTTCCAAGCCACCGTGCTTCTACACCTGCATTGCTTGCTGTTTGGGGTTTTAGGCTGGGTTTCTGTATAGGACTTTGAGATATCAGCTGATGTAAGAAGGGCTATATAAATACATTTGATTTGATTGATATAAATACATTTGATTTGATATATTCTTATTCCATTACTTAGATTTGTGTGTATTAGGTATTTGTTGTGACATTGGTAGATATTACTGCACTGTTGGAGCTAGAAACACAAGCATTTAGTTAGATATTACTGCACTGTTGGAGCTAGGAACACAAGCATTTAGTTAGATATTACTGTTGGAGCTAGGAACACAAGCATTTAGGTAGATATTACTGCACTTTTGGAGCTAGGAACACAAGCATTTAGTTAGATATTACTGTACTGTTGGAGCTAGGAACACAAGCATTTGGTTAGATATTACTGCACTGTTGGAGCTAGGAACACAAGCATTTAGTTAGATATTACTGTACTGTTGGAGCTAGAAACACAAGCATTTAACACCCGCAATAACATACATATGTGACAAATAACATTTAAATTATTATGAAGGTCACTTGTGTAAAATGTACTTTTCCACACTCATCTTTTGACATTGCTTATGCATATTCGGTGGCCTAGCTGCTTCCAGACTATGTCAAAGGCCCATCCTGGTAGATCTGAACCTAATGCAGCTTGGAGTGATCAGATGACAGAAGTCACATTTAGGTGCCAGGTGTAACTGAGGCCATAGATGCTCCATTTCATTTACTGTGTTTGAATGTTTTATATAATATGACTGAATGTGTTTCTTTCTGTGTTACAGGGGCAGTCAAGAAATGGAACGGCAAGGCCAAAGAACATGACATAAGCAGAGCTGTGGGAGACCACCTCAAGCCCCTGGTAGAGCCGGGGGTGGTGTTTACCACTCCACCACGCCTTCAGCAGGCTTGAAAAGTGGGATTGAGACTGATTTTCATACCAAGATGGACCAAGAGTCTGTTGATTGGTCAGTCATTGGGTTAATTTGTTTTGCAATATGTTCAAATCAAATCAAGCTTTATTTATACAGCACATTTCAGACATGGATGCAACACAATGGCTTCACAGGAAAAAACAATGAAAATAACCAGAAATATTTAGTGCACAAAAATAACAGGATAAAAAAAACAGAAGATTAACAACTGAAAGACCAATTAGCATTCTAAGGAAATGCCATTGATTAAAACACTAATTGGATGCAATATCCAACCCAAAATATAAGCTTGTTTTTTAGGAGGCTCTGAAAGACACTATGGGGGTGTCCACTGAAAGTTGACTAGTAACAACAACTGGGACATAAAAGACACCCACCATGAGACCCACTAAATATGCCCAAGAAGAGGCAAACAAAAGAAAAACTCACACCAAACTTAAAGACAGGAAGCAAACCAAAAAGGTGGCGCAACTAAAGGTGTTGACTCTCCACATCTATCAAGACAACTGGAGCACTGGGCCAGACACTCTTAAATAGAACCTGGACCAGCTCAGGTGAAACACCTTCCCACTAACGAGATGGACAAGCCAGCACAGGTGTAACACATACTGACTAACGAGGTGACACCAATCAGTGCGCCCTACGTGCTAACGAGCTATACGGGCTAAAGTCCAACCTCAAAACATAAATGGAAAAACCAAAGACTAACTAACACCTTAAGAGTTTGCTCACCAACAACAGAAAACAACTTCCATTTCACATTATAATCAACTACAATGCTTCACCATCACCAATATAAACATGGTGTCTGTCTACTGGCAAACAACAATTAAAAACAATATTTATTTTTTATTATTCCCACAAAGATTTTTCTTTCTATAGCCTCTAGAACTCTCGTCTTCCTAAAACTCACTAGCTTCTAGAACTCTCGTCCCCTTGGAACGAACCCAAACAAAACTCATCTCCAATATGGAAAAACGTGCAGTAAAAATAAACTGTGATCCATGGCAATGCACTGGCTAAACGCAAAACACAAAACATTTTGACTGCCCCCCTTGAGACAATCAGCAACCAGGTTGTTCTCACCACGGACATGTCTGATTTCAAGAGGAAACTCCTGCAATATCCCTAGTAACTTTCCACCTCACTGCAGAGCTTCTCTCTCTTTTCAGGGTTCACTAGATAGGCATGTTGTTGGATCTGGGCCCAGTCCCCAATGTCATGCTCTAGTACATTTGGGTTGGCACATCTGAGAATTAACCCTGATATTCTAAAAACAGGGCAACAATGTCAATATAATTGTACCCCAAAAAAACGTCAGTTGGTTGCATGAATAATTTTCATTACTAAATCTTACATGAAATGTAAAATGTGAAATATTTGATTGCATAGTATTATTTTCAACGGCTTTTCAATTACATTTTGCTAGGTGGGATAGCCCAATGTCAAAACACAGTTTTAACGTGTCCAAATAAATAACCAATATGCAGAAACAGTTTGGGATAAATTGAAAACCTAACATGTGGTCACAATAATTGTCTTTTTTTAAAACAAGCTCCTTATAAACTGCATAAGCACCAAAAACACTGTTGCTTTGACAAGTAGCAATAAATCACGGATATCGATTAGGGGGGAAATCCGGCTGTACGAGCTGTTGAAACGAACAACTAAAAAAACATGGAAATGGGAGATATCTTTTAGCTCACTGGTTAGAGGACAACCTGCAGAAAACAGTCAGCTACATATTGGAGTGATGCATTTAAATTTAGGGGTCGCTAAACAAAGGAACACAACACTTATTTGTCTTAACTCATCGATATTATGTTGAAATCAGTTGATTCTGGGAATAATGTGTACATCACTGGTTAGAGGACAACTCTTTTTTTGTTAGTCACTTTGTGTTAAATCACATAAATAGTACTCTTTCAATTCAGAGCCTGGATTTCCCCCAATGAGCCTAATGTCCATATCATGTTGAAATCAATTGGAAAACGTTTAGGGTTCTACACTGTGACATTCTGACTGACTTACTGCAGAGTATATTAATATACTATTTATTAAAACATTCTACATTGAGACATTAAAATACTTCTACTACAATGTTAAAACATTCTACATTGTGACATTGATATCATGAAACAACTCCTTCATATATACATTTTCTGATATTTGATCAGAGATATTTTATCAGATTATCTCTGGTCACAGCTAAGAGATTTCTCTCCTGTGTGTGTTCTCTGGTGCACTGTCAGATCTCCAGATTGACTAAAACTCTTCGCACATTGATCACAGCTATAGGGTTTCTCTCCTGTGTTTGTTCTCTTGTGCACTGTCAGCTCTCCAGATTGTCCAAAACTCTTCCCACATTAATCACAGCTACAAGATTTCTCTCCTGTGTGTATTCTCTGGAGTACAGTCAGATTGCCAGATGTAGAACATCTCTTCCCACATTGACCACAGCTGTAAGGTTTCTCTCCTGTGTGTGTTCTCTGGTGTGATACCAGATGGCAATATTGACCAAAACTCTTCCCACATTGACCACAGCTATAAGGTTTCTCTCCTGTGTGTGTTCTCTGGTGTGATACCAGATGGCAAGATTGACCAAAACTCTTCACACACTGACCACAGCTATAAGGTTTCTCTCCTGTGTGTATTCTCTGGTGTACAGTCAGATTGCCAGATGTAGAATATCTCTTCCCACATTGACCACAGCTGTAAGGTTTCTCTCCTGTGTGTGTTCTCTGGTGTGATACCAGATTGGCAGAATGACCAAAACTCTTCCCACATTGACCACAGCTATAAGGTTTCTCTCCTGTGTGTGTTCTCTGGTGCACTGTCAGCTCTCCAGATTTACGAAAACTCTTCCCACATTGATCACAGCTATAAGGTTTCTCTCCTGTGTGTGTTCTCTGGTGCAGAGCCAGAGAGACAGATGTAGTAAAACTCTTCCCACATTGACCACAGCTATAAGATTTCTCTCCTGTGTGTATTCTCTGGTGTTGAGTCAGATGGCAAGATCGACCAAAACTCTTCCCACATTGACCACAGCTATAGGGTTTCTCTCCTGTGTGTGTTCTCTGGTGTAATACCAGATGGCAAGATTGACCAAAACTCTTCCCACATTGACCACAGCTATAAGGTTTCTCTCCTGTGTGTATTCTCTGGTGTAATACCAGATGGCAAGATTGACCAAAACTCTTCCCACATTGACCACAGCTATAAGGTTTCTCTCCTGTGTGTATTCTCTGGTGTACAGTCAGATTGCTAGATGTAGAACATCTCTTCCCACATTGACCACAACTATAAGATTTCTCTCCTGTGTGTATTCTCTGGTGTAATACCAGATGGAAAGATTGACCAAAACTCTTCCCACATTGACCACAGCTATAAGGTTTCTCTCCTGTGTGTATTCTCTGGTGTACAGTCAGATTGCTAGATGTAGAACATCTCTTCCCACATTGACCACAGCTGTAAGGTTTCTCTCCTGTGTGTGTTCTCTGGTGTGATACCAGATGGCAAGATTGACCAAAACTCTTCCCACATTGACCACAGCTATAAGGTTTCTCTCCTGTGTGTGTTCTCTGGTGCAGAGTCAGAGAGCCAGATGTTGTAAAACTCTTCCCACATTGACCACAACTATAAGATTTCTCTACTGTGTGTATTCTCTGGTGAATTTTAAATGCCTGATGAGGTGAATCTCTTCCCACAGTCAGAGCAGCGGTGAGATTTCTTCCCTGTGGGTCTCCACTGGTGTTTCTTGAGGTGTTCTGATGTGGAGAGACTCTTCTCTGCCTCTTCAGCATCATGTTGTTGTTGAGGCTCCCCAGAGGATCCACGATAGTCCGTATCTCTGCTGTGTGAACAACAAAGTCAGACGGTTAAAGGCCCACAACAGCAGAAATCCACTGTTTATTTGAGGTAAAAGGTGATGCCCAGAGGTCTGTTAAATTACTTTACAATTGTCTTAAGACAGTCGAAACCTAAGCAGTGTGGCAGACGACCTTTGATCTCCAAAAAAGGCCCCTTTCTGTATTTGCTAAAATTGCAGCACGAGGGCGATGCACACACAATTTGATTGCAGAAACACCTCCCTGCTAATGAGGAAACCACTAGATATGGATGTAGTATATCTCGTAATGAGGAAACCACTAGTTATGGATGTAGTATATCTGGTAATGAGGAAACCACTAGTTATGGATGTAGTATATCTGTCTGGAACAAAAATGGTGAACAAAGATTTTAGTTTTCCACAATGTATTCTGAATATTACAGCGCAAGATCAGGAGTGCTACTCAAGGAAATTCACATTAAGCTCTGTGTCGCTAGTTACTAATTCACCACTGTGGGGGAAAACACAGGGGAGTTCTCATAGGCTGACAGCAAATATAGCATTTCACATTACTTTTGGATTATAACTGTTAGGCTCCTTTGAATCTCCTGCTTAATATGTTTGTGTTATTGCCGCAAATCAACTGCTTTATACTTATAAAACACTTCAACCAGTAAAATGCTCTTTAGCTAGCTTTGCCATCAGCCTGAAACTGAGGGTTTGTACATTAAGTGTTTAACAAATTGGCCCATAACTTCACCTAACAACATAGACCTACTGTAGGACCCATAACTTCACCTAACAACATAGACCTACTGTAGGACCCATAACTTCACCTAACAATAACAGACCTAATACTATAAATAATTTAATATTTCTTGTGAAACATGGAAACTAAAATGTCTTTCTCATGACATCTCATAACCTGAACACCAGATAATTTTGTGAATAATCCCACTAGGCTACTCTGTAATGTGATGTCATTCTAAATGTCCTGAATAACGGAAAATAGCTCTGTGTGTAGTACAATAGCCTATCCATCAAGGAACAATTCTCTACACATTATGAGCAAAGTATCTCTGTGTCCAAACAGACTAACGAGAACCTACTGTAAATCAAGCAGACAATAACACAATACAAACATCAATTTGTTAGGGATGTTGGATCCAACGTGGAGCACGGCATAACTGTCTTTACCAGAGTAATGAATGAAGAAGCACTTTGGTTGTTGTTGCATGTCGTGATGTTTGTCATTTGACTGGCATTCAGAAAATTATTTCCTGGATCAGCTGATGATAGTTGAACATGTGACTGTTACTAAATTGCTACATTATTAAGAATGATGTGTAATTATTGAACCAGTTATATGCATATCATATTTTCTGGGCCTGAGTAGCAGGCAGTTTAATTTGGGCTTTTCATCCAAAATTCCAAACGCTGCCCCCTACCCTAGAGAAGTTAAGCTCCAGATCTTGGGTCTCGACCACCGCCCTGTGCAACTGGGTCCTGGACTTTCTGACCGGCTGCCCCCAGGTGGCGAAGGTAGGAAACAATATCGTCACCCCGTTGATCCTCAACACTGGGGTCTCCCACAAGGGTGCGTTCTGAGCCCTCTCCTGTACTCCCTGTTCACCCATGACTGTGTGGCCATGCACGCATCCAACTCAATCATCAAGTTGGCAGACAACGCTACAGTGGTCGGCTTGATTACCAACAACGACGAGACGACCCACAGGGAAGAGGTGAGGGCCCTCGGAGTGTGGTGTCAGGAAAATAACCTCTCACTCAACATCAACAAAACAAAGGAGATGATCGTGGACTTCAGGAAACTGCAGAGGGAGCACCCCCCCCCCACCATCCACATTGATGGGTCAGTAGTGGAGAAGGTGGAACGTTTTTAGTTCCTCGGCGTACACATCACAGACAAACTGAAATGGTCCACCCACACAGACAGTGTGGTGAAGAAGGCGCAACAGCGACTCTTCAACCTCAGGAGGCTGAAGAAATTTGTCTTGTCACCGAACACACTCACAAACGTTTACAGACGCACAATCGAGTGCATCCTGTCGGGCTGTATCACCGCCTGGTATGGCAACTGCACCGCCCTCAACCGCAAGACCCTCCAGAGGGTGGTCCGGTCTGCACAACGCATCACCGGGGCAAACTACCTGCCCGCCAGGACACCTACACCACTCGATGTCACAGGAAGGCCAAAAAGATCATCAAGGACAACAACCACCCAAGCCACTGCCTGTTCACACCGCTATCATCCAGAAGGCGAGGTCAGTACAGTTGCATCAAAGCTGGGACCGTGAGACTGAAAAACAGCTTCTATCTCAAGGCCATCAGACTGTTAAAACTTCTTCTCAATAGGGGGTGCTGTTTTCACTTTGTAATAATTTCGTTCCCAAATTAAACTGCCTCGTACTCAATTCTTGCTCGTACAATATGCATATTATTATTACTATTGGATAGAAAACACTCTCTAGTTTCTAAAACCGTTTGAATTATGTCTGTGAGTGAAACAGAACTGGACTTAGAGCAATTTTCCTATGAGGATGTGAGAATGCTGAATTCTGCAAGCTGTTCCCAGGTCAGTTTATTCATTTGCCTGTCTTCTATTGGTTGAGATGCACTGCATACGCCTTCCCCTGGATGTCAGCGAATAGTGAGATTTGAAGTGGAGTCTCTAGGCAGATCTGAGAGCTTATAAATGGCTTGGGAACGAAGGGTCCGGTCTTTGTCGTCTTCGCTCTGACGCAGGAAGGACTTTGGCATGTCATACTAGAAAGCTCCGGTTATAGCTCTTAGATATATCCGGCTCTGTTTTTATTCGATATAGCTGTTAAAGACATCATAATGTTGTTATTTTAAACCGAGTTATATCAGTTTATGTCAGTATATTGCGATTTTCGGGTATTTATTTGTGTTACGTTCTAGGGGGTTGGGTATGTCTGGCCCACATGGTTAATGTTTACTGCTAATTGCAACGCTGAAGACTACATTCTACAACCGAGCAACGATTCTTTTGGACAAAGGACAACTTTCCCAAGATTCTGATGGAAGCACATCAAAAAGTAAGAAGTATTTATGCTGTTAATTCGTTGTTCTGTTGAAAAATGTAAAATGCATAATCCGCCATTAATTTCGGTGCGTTCTCGCTTTAACGCACGCTGTATATTGTAGTAACGTTAATTTAAAAAATGTAACACAGCGATTGCATTAAGAACTAATGTATCTTTCATTTGCTGTCCAACCTGTATTTTTTAGTCAAGTTTATGATTAGTTATCGATTAGAATAGGTGCCTCTCCCAAGATTTCTCCCGACATATTGTTGACAGCTTGGCTACTTTTCTCATTGTATAACCACGATTTGTGCCGCTAAATATGCACATTTTCGAACAAACTCTATATGTATTGTGTAATATGATGTTATAGGACTGTCATCTGAAGAATTCTGAGCAGGTCAGTGAAAAAATTAATATCTTTTGGTGGTTTATACGTTATTGCTATTTTTGGCTTGAATCAATGCTGTTGTGTGGTTGGCTATTGTAGTAAGCTAATATAATGCTATATTGTGTTTTCGCTGTAAAACACTTAGAAAATCTGAAATATTGGCTGGATTCACAAGATCTTTGTCTTTCATTTGCTGTACGCTGTGTATTTTTCAAAAATGTTTTATGATGAGTATTTAGGTAATACACGATGGTCTCTGTAGTTATTCTAGTTGCTTTGGTGAGAGTTGTGATGGTGGCTGCAATGGTAAACTATGATTTATACCTGAAATATGCACATTTTTCTAACAAAACATGCTATACAATAAATATGTTATCAGACTGTCATCTGATGAAGTTGTTTCTTGGTTAGTGGCTATTTATATCTTTATTTGGTCGAATTTGTGATAGCTACTGATGCAGTAAGAAAATGGTGGAGTAACAAAAGTTGTGTCTTTTGCTAACGTGGTTAGCTAATAGACTTACATATTGTGTCTTCCCTGTAAAACATGTGTCTTGGACTTGTTATTTAATGATATTTAGATGCTAGTATTTACTTGTGACGCTATGCTAGGCTATGCTAGTCAGCTTTTTTACTGATGGGGGTGCTACCGGATCCGGGTTTGTGAGGAAGTAGAGGTTAACCTGCCATCACTGACATTGAGAGGCTGCTGCCAACATACAGACTCAATCTCTGGCCACTTTAATAAATGGACCTAATAAAAGGTATCACTAGTCACTTTAAATAACGCAACTTTAATAATGTTCACATGCTACATTACCCTCATATGTATATACAGTATATGTATATACTCATATGTATATACAGTATTCTATACCATCTACTGCATCTGCCAATGACGCACGGCCATCGCTCATCCATGTATTAATATGTACATATTCTTATTCATCCCTTACATTTGTGTGTATAAGGTAGTTGTTGTGAATTTGTTAGATTACTTGTTAGATATTACTGCATTGTCGGAACTAGAAGCACAAGCATTTCGCTACAGTCGCATTAACATCTGCTAACCATGTGTATGTGACCATTAACATCCCCTAACCATGTGTATGTGACCATTAACATCTGCTAGCCATGTGTATGTGACCATTAACATCCGCTAACCATGTGTATGTGACCAATAACATCTGCTAACCATGTGTATGTGACCATTAACATCCGCTAACCATGTGTATGTGACCATTAACATCCGCTAACCATGTGTATGTGACCATTACATCCGCTAACCATGTGTATGTGACCATTAACATCCGCTAACCATGTGTATGTGACCATTAACATCTGCTAACCATGTGTATGTGACCATTAACATCCGCTAACCATGTGTATGTGACCATTAACATCTGCTAACATGTACATGTGACCAAATAACATCTGCTAACCATGTGTATGTGACCATTAACATCTGCTAACCGTGTGTATGTGACCATTAACATCCGCATGTGACGACCATTAACATCTGGCTAACCTTGTGTAGTGACCATTAACATCTAACCATGTGTATGTGACCAATAACATCTGCTAACCATGTGTATGTGACCATTAACATCTGCTAACCATGTGTATGTGACCATTAACAGATCTGCTAACCATGTGTATGTGATCATTATCATCTGGCTAACCATGTGACCAATAACATCCGCTAACACTGTGTATGTGACCAATAACATCCGCTAACCGTGTGTATGTGACCATTAACATCCGCTAACCATGGTGTATGTGACCAATAACATCTGCTAACCATGTTGTATGTGACCATTAACATCCGCTAACCATGTGTATGTGACCATTAACCATACCATTTATCCACTAACCATGTTATGTGACCGTTAACATCCGCTAACCATGTGTATGTGACAGTTAACATCTTGCTAACCATGTTTGTGACCGTTAACATCCGCTAACCATGTGTATGTGACCGTTAACATCCGCTAACCATGTGTATGTGACCGTTAACATCCGCTAACCATGTGTATGTGACCGTTAACATCCGCTAACCATGTGTATGTGACCGTTAACATCCGCTAACCATGTGTATGTGACATTAACATCCGCTAACCATGTGTATGTGACCATTAACATCCGCTAACCATGTGTATGTGACCATTAACATCCGCTAACCATGTGTATGTGACCATTAACATCCGCTAACCATGTGTATGTGACCATTAACATCCGCTAACCATGTGTATGTGACCATTAACATCCGCTAACCATGTGTATGTGATTAACATCCGCTAACCATGTGTATGTGACCGTTAACATCCGCTAACCATGTGTATGTGACCGTTAACATCCGCTAACCATGTATGTGACCATTAACATCCGCTAACCATGTGTATGTGACCATTAACATCCGCTAACCATGTGTATGTGACCATTAACATCAGCATGTGACCATTAACATCCGCTAACCATGTGTATGTGACCATTAACATCCGCTAACCATGTGTATGTGACCATTAACATCCGCTAACCATGTGTATGTGACCATTAACATCCGCTAACCATGTGTATGTGACATTAACATCCGTAACCATGTGTATGTGACCATTAACATCCTAACCATGTGTATGTGACCATTAACATCCGCTAACCATGTGTATGTGACCACAACATCCGCTAACCATGTGTTGAGACCATTAACATCCGCTAACCATGTGTATGTGACCAACATCCGCTAACCATGTGTATGACCATTAACATCCGCTAACCATGTGTATGTGACCATTAACATCCGCTAACCATGTGTATGTGACCATTAACATCCGCTAACCATGTGTATGTGACCATTAACATCCGCTAACCATGTGTATGTGACCATTAACATCCGCTAACCATGTGTATGTGACCATTAACATCCGCTAACCATGTGTATGTGACCATTAACATCCGCTAACCATGTGTATGTGACCATTAACATCCGCTAACCATGTGTATGTGACCATTAACATCCGCTAACCATGTGTATGTGACCATTAACATCCGCTAACCATGTGTATGTGACCATTAACATCCGCTAACCATGTGTATGTGACCATTAACATCCGCTAACCATGTGTATGTGACCATTAACATCCGCTAACCATGTGTATGTGACCATTAACATCCGCTAACCATGTGTATGTGACCATTAACATCCGCTAACCATGTGTATGTGACTATACATCCGTAACCATGTGTATGTGACCATTAACATCCGCTAACCATGTGTATGTGACCATTAACATCCGCTAACCATGTATGTGACCATAACATCCGCTAACCATGTGTATGTGACCATTAACATCCGCTAACCATGTGTATGTGACCATTAACATCCGCATGTGACCATTAACATCGCTAACCTGTGTATGTGACCATTAACATCCGCTAAC
>NW_024059822.1:0-31008 GCF_016432855.1 Salvelinus namaycush | reverse complement strand
CCCCCCCCCCCCCCCCCCCCCCCCCCCCCCCCCCCCCCCCCCCCCCCCCCCCACACACACACACACACACACACACACACACACACACACACACACACACACACACACACACACACACACACACACACACCCAGCCCAGGCGTTGAATCTATAAAGACGTATGATTGCTTGGTGTTGGTTACAGTTGGCACCGCTAGGGTGGAGCTCCAGGAAAGAGACGGACTTTGGAGCAGTGTGCCTGGTCATTTGGTTCACTGACAGAGGAGAGGAGGACTAGTGAAGACACACCGGTGAGTACCGCTATGCTTCAGATCTAGTAATATTGACCCATCTTTTTTTTTGTGTGTCTTTTATCAATCTATGTTCTGACAACTTCCAGTGAGAGAGTTACAATGACTGAGGAAACGTAAAAGAAGTGTAAGAAATGTAAAAAAAAATAACAAATCTTCACTGATTTAACCTCGTTAAATAAATGGTTAAAATAAAAATGTAATTAAATGAATACATGTGGTGAGATGTACGAGGGTGATTAGCACAATGTAAAAACACTGTTTAGTAGACTTGAATGAAGAAGTAGTCCTTCAGTGAAAATGTCACATTTGGTTGCAATGTTTAAAAAGGTTTTATTTTGTAAAAGACAAGCTAAGAAACAGAACAAGAAGCTCCTTCCTACAGGAGGTTATGCTCCTTCCTACAGGAGGTTATGCTCCTTCCTACAGGAGGTTATGTAATTGTTCATGACACGGAGGGAGAGCTCACCTGTTACATGACACTGATTGATTAGATCTCTGTTGTAGTGCTGTTAGGCAGGACATGTTATCAGGAGTCTATTACATTACCTCTCCCTATTAGTCTATTACATTACCTCTCTCTATTAGTCTATTACATTACCTGTCTCAACTACCTTACATGTCTCTATTAGTCTATTACATTACCTCTCTCTATTAGTCTATTACATTACCTGTCTCAACTACCTTACACGTCTCTATTAGTCTATTACATTACCTCTCCCTATTAGTCTACTACATTACCTCTCACTATTAGTATTTTACATTACCTGTCTCTACTACCTTACCTCTCTTTATTAGTCTATTACATTACCTGTCTCAACTACCTTACCTGTCTCTATTAGTCTATTACATTACCTCTCCCTATTAGTCTATTACATTACCTGTCTCAACTACATTACCTCTCTTTATTAGTCTATTACATTACCTGTCTCAACTACCTTACCTGTCTCTATTAGTCTACTACATTACCTCTCCCTATTAGTCTATTACATTACCTGTCTAAACTACCTTACATGTCTATATTAGTCTACGACATTACCTCTCTCTATTAGTCTATTACATTACCTGTCTCTATTAGTCTATTATATTACCTGTCTCTATTAGTCTACTACATTACCTCTCCCTATTAGTCTATTACATAACCGGTCTCTATTAGTCTATTACATTACCTCTCTCTATTAGTCTATTACATTACCTGTCTCAACTACCTTACATGTCTCTATTAGTCTATTACATTACCTGTCTCTACTACATTACCTGTCTCTATTAGTCTATTACATTACCTCTCTCTATTAGTCTATTACATTACCTGTCTCTATTAGTCTATTACATTACCTGTCTATATTAGTCTATTACATTACCTGTCTCTACTACCTTACCTCTCTCTATTAGTCTATTACATTACCTGTCTCTATTATTATATTACATTACCGGTCTCTATTAGTCTATTACATTACCTCTCTCTATTAGTCTATTACATTTACCTGTCTCTTTTAGTCTATTACATTACCTGTCTCTACTACATTACCTGTCTCTATTAGTCTATTACATTACCTGTCTCTACTACATTACCTCTCACTATTAGTATTTTACATTACCTGTCTCTACTACCTTACCTCTCTTTATTAGTCTATTACATTACCTGTCTCAACTACCTTACCTGTCTCTATTAGTCTATTACATTACCTCTCTCTATTCGTCTATTACATTACCTCTCCCTATTAGTCTATTACATTACCTGTCTCTACTACATTACCTCTCACTATTAGTATTTTACATTACCTGTCTCTACTACCTTACCTCTCTCTATTAGTCTATTACATTACCTGTCTCAACTACCTTACATGTCTATATTAGTCTACGACATTACCTCTCTCTATTAGTCTATTACATTACCTCTCCCTATTAGTCTATCACATTACCTGTCTCAACTACCTTACATGTCTATATTAGTCTACGACATTACCTCTCTCTATTAGTCTATTACATTACCTCTCCCTATTAGTCTATTACATTACCTGTCTCTATTAGTCTATTACATTACCTGTCTCTACTACATTACTTCTCCCTATTAGTCTATTACATTACCGGTCTCTATTAGTCTATTACATTACCTCTCTCTATTAGTCTATTACATTACCTCTCTCTATTAGTCTATTACATTACCTGTCTCTATTAGTCTATTACATTACCTCTCTTTATTAGTCTATTACATTACCTCTCTCTATTAGTCTATTACATTACCTGTCTCTATTAGTCTATTACATTACCTGTCTCTACTACATTACTTCTCCCTATTAGTCTATTACATTACCGGTCTCTATTAGTCTATTACATTACCTCTCTCTATTAGTCTATTACATTACCTGTCTCTTTTAGTCTATTACATTACCTGTCTCAACTACCTTACCTGTCTCTATTAGTCTATTACATTACCTCTCTTTATTAGTCTATTACATTACCTGTCTCAACTACCTTACATGTCTATATTAGTCTACGACATTACCTCTCTCTATTAGTCTATTACATTACCTCTCCCTATTAGTCTATTACATTACCTGTCTCTATTAGTCTATTACATTACCTGTCTCTACTACATTACTTCTCCCTATTAGTCTATTACATTACCGGTCTCTATTAGTCTATTACATTACCTCTCTCTATTAGTCTATTACATTACCTGTCTCTTTTAGTCTATTACATTACCTGTCTCAACTACCTTACCTGTCTCTATTAGTCTATTACATTACCTGTCTCTACTACATTACCTGTCTCTATTAGTCTATTACATTACCTGTCTCTACTACATTACTTCTCCCTATTAGTCTATTACATTACCGGTCTCTATTAGTCTATTACATTACCTCTCTCTATTAGTCTATTACATTACCTGTCTCTTTTAGTCTATTACATTACCTGTCTCAACTACCTTACCTGTTTCTATTAGTCTATTACATTACCTGTCTCTACTACATTACCTCTCACTATTAGTATTTTACATTACCTGTCTCTACTACCTTACCTCTCTCTATTAGTCTATTACATTACCTGTCTCAACTACCTTACATGTCTATATTAGTCTACGACATTACCTCTCTCTATTAGTCTATTACATTACCTCTCCCTATTAGTCTATCACATTACCTGTCTCAACTACCTTACATGTCTATATTAGTCTACGACATTACCTCTCTCTATTAGTCTATTACATTACCTCTCCCTATTAGTCTATTACATTACCTGTCTCTATTAGTCTATTACATTACCTGTCTCTACTACATTACTTCTCCCTATTAGTCTATTACATTACCGGTCTCTATTAGTCTATTACATTACCTCTCTCTATTAGTCTATTACATTACCTCTCTCTATTAGTCTATTACATTACCTGTCTCTATTAGTCTATTGCATTACCTCTCTTTATTAGTCTATTACATTACCTCTCTCTATTAGTCTATTACATTACCTGTCTCTATTAGTCTATTACATTACCTGTCTCTACTACATTACTTCTCCCTATTAGTCTATTACATTACCGGTCTCTATTAGTCTATTACATTACCTCTCTCTATTAGTCTATTACATTACCTGTCTCTTTTAGTCTATTACATTACCTGTCTCAACTACCTTACCTGTCTCTATTAGTCTATTACATTACCTCTCTTTATTAGTCTATTACATTACCTGTCTCAACTACCTTACATGTCTATATTAGTCTACGACATTACCTCTCTCTATTAGTCTATTACATTACCTCTCCCTATTAGTCTATTACATTACCTGTCTCTATTAGTCTATTACATTACCTGTCTCTACTACATTACTTCTCCCTATTAGTCTATTACATTACCGGTCTCTATTAGTCTATTACATTACCTCTCTCTATTAGTCTATTACATTACCTGTCTCTTTTAGTCTATTACATTACCTGTCTCAACTACCTTACCTGTCTCTATTAGTCTATTACATTACCTCTCTCTACTACATTACCTGTCTCTATTAGTCTATTACATTACCTGTCTCTATTAGTCTATTACATTTACCTGTCTCTATTAGTCTATTACATTACCTGTCTCTATTAGTCTATTACATTATCTGTCTATATTAGTCTATTACATTACCTGTCTCTACTACCTTACCTCTCTCTATTAGTCTATTACATTACCTGTCTCTATTATTATATTACATTACCGGTCTCTATTAGTCTATTACATTACCTCTCTCTATTAGTCTATTACATTTACCTGTCTCTTTTAGTCTATTACATTACCTGTCTCTACTACATTACCTGTCTCTATTAGTCTATTATATTACCCGTCTCTACTACCTTACCTCTCTCTATTAGTCTATTACATTACCTGTCTCTACTACATTACCTGTCTCTATTAGTCTATTATATTACCCGTCTCTACTACCTTACCTCTCTCTTTTAGTCTATTACATTACCTGTCTCTACTACATTACCTGTCTCTATTAGTCTATTATATTACCCGTCTCTACTACCTTACCTCTCTCTATTAGTCTATTACATTACCTGTCTCTACTACATTACCTCTCTCTATTAGTCTATTACATTACCTGTCTCTACTACCTTACCTGTCTCTATTAGTCTATTACATTACCTGTCTCTACTACATTACCTGTCTCTATTAGTCTATTACATTACCTGTCTCTACTACATTACTTCTCCCTATTAGTCTATTACATTACCGGTCTCTATTAGTCTATTACATTACCTCTCTCTATTAGTCTATTACATTACCTGTCTCTTTTAGTCTATTACATTACCTGTCTCAACTACCTTACCTGTTTCTATTAGTCTATTACATTACCTGTCTCTACTACATTACCTCTCACTATTAGTATTTTACATTACCTGTCTCTACTACCTTACCTCTCTCTATTAGTCTATTACATTACCTGTCTCAACTACCTTACATGTCTATATTAGTCTACGACATTACCTCTCTCTATTAGTCTATTACATTACCTCTCCCTATTAGTCTATCACATTACCTGTCTCAACTACCTTACATGTCTATATTAGTCTACGACATTACCTCTCTCTATTAGTCTATTACATTACCTCTCCCTATTAGTCTATTACATTACCTGTCTCTATTAGTCTATTACATTACCTGTCTCTACTACATTACTTCTCCCTATTAGTCTATTACATTACCGGTCTCTATTAGTCTATTACATTACCTCTCTCTATTAGTCTATTACATTACCTCTCTCTATTAGTCTATTACATTACCTGTCTCTATTAGTCTATTGCATTACCTCTCTTTATTAGTCTATTACATTACCTCTCTCTATTAGTCTATTACATTACCTGTCTCTATTAGTCTATTACATTACCTGTCTCTACTACATTACTTCTCCCTATTAGTCTATTACATTACCGGTCTCTATTAGTCTATTACATTACCTCTCTCTATTAGTCTATTACATTACCTGTCTCTTTTAGTCTATTACATTACCTGTCTCAACTACCTTACCTGTCTCTATTAGTCTATTACATTACCTCTCTTTATTAGTCTATTACATTACCTGTCTCAACTACCTTACATGTCTATATTAGTCTACGACATTACCTCTCTCTATTAGTCTATTACATTACCTCTCCCTATTAGTCTATTACATTACCTGTCTCTATTAGTCTATTACATTACCTGTCTCTACTACATTACTTCTCCCTATTAGTCTATTACATTACCGGTCTCTATTAGTCTATTACATTACCTCTCTCTATTAGTCTATTACATTACCTGTCTCTTTTAGTCTATTACATTACCTGTCTCAACTACCTTACCTGTCTCTATTAGTCTATTACATTACCTCTCTCTACTACATTACCTGTCTCTATTAGTCTATTACATTACCTGTCTCTATTAGTCTATTACATTTACCTGTCTCTATTAGTCTATTACATTACCTGTCTCTATTAGTCTATTACATTATCTGTCTATATTAGTCTATTACATTACCTGTCTCTACTACCTTACCTCTCTCTATTAGTCTATTACATTACCTGTCTCTATTATTATATTACATTACCGGTCTCTATTAGTCTATTACATTACCTCTCTCTATTAGTCTATTACATTTACCTGTCTCTTTTAGTCTATTACATTACCTGTCTCTACTACATTACCTGTCTCTATTAGTCTATTATATTACCCGTCTCTACTACCTTACCTCTCTCTATTAGTCTATTACATTACCTGTCTCTACTACATTACCTGTCTCTATTAGTCTATTATATTACCCGTCTCTACTACCTTACCTCTCTCTTTTAGTCTATTACATTACCTGTCTCTACTACATTACCTGTCTCTATTAGTCTATTATATTACCCGTCTCTACTACCTTACCTCTCTCTATTAGTCTATTACATTACCTGTCTCTACTACATTACCTCTCTCTATTAGTCTATTACATTACACGTCTCTATTAGTCTATTACATTACCTGTCTCTATTAGTCTATTACATTACCTGTCTCTATTAGTCTATTACATTATCTGTTTGTTTTCATATGTTACCTTACCTCTCTCTACTACCTTACCTACTACCTTACCTCTCTCTCTTTATGATGAGAAAAGAGCAGGCAAAGGTCAATCTGGGAAGCAGGCCACATCATCTGAATAAATATACAGTCACAGCAATGTATGGATTTGAACGTTTAAATGTTTATTTATCTGTTCATAGTTTCATGGCGTCACAATTATGCATGTGACTAAATTATACTGATATATCAGATACTTTCCCCTAATAATATTCTGTACTTTGTCCTAATAATATTCTATACTTTGTCCTAATAATATTCTGTACTTTGTCCTAATAATATTCTATACTTTGTCCTAATAATATTCTGTACTTTGTCCTAATAATATTCTGTACTTTGTCCTAATAATATTCTGTACTTTGTCCTAATACTATTCTGTACTTTCCCCTAATAATATTCTGTACTTTGTCATAATAATATTCTGTACTTTGTCCTAATAATATTCTGTACTTTGTCCTAATAATATTCTGTACTTTGTCATAATAATATTCTATACTTTGTCCTAATAATATTCTGTACTTTGTCCTAATAATATTCTATACTTTGTCCTAATAATATTCTGTACTTTGTCCTAATAATATTCTATACTTTGTCCTAATAATATTCTGTACTTTCTATACATTTACAGGTCATGAGGAACATTTCATCTCAAACATTATTGGGGACAGAATAGTCTCGGGAAATCTCAGTCCTGTCGGAACATTGTTTACTGACCCGTCCAGAACCACCAACTCCAAAAACAAGCTCAGCCAGTATTACCAAGCCACAGCATCTAACTAATGAATTTCCACTTGCTCATGCATTGAAGTCACTGGGAGGCTAAGTGAACATTTGATTTAAGTGGAAATTAGGATTTACCGTTAAGTGAAACCCTGACCAGCAAACATGCTTCAAACAGACTCGGAGTTTACTAAAACACGATGGATCTGTACAATCATAGGACTGGGCTTTTACCTGGTGGACATTGTGACAGATGTGGGACTAGCAGTGAAGTACTTCCTGGTCGGAAACCTGGTCTGGGCTGGACTGACTCTACTGTTTGTGGTGATTGGATCAGCAGCCTCACAGGTCTTCAGCTACACCTGGTACAGAGATGACATAAGGAACCCACTGTTTAATCCTGGTGGAGACAAGCTGATATCTGGGATGAACAGAGGAAGACTGATTGGACTCCATGTTATGCAGATGGGCATCTTCACCAGGTATGTGAAGATGTGAGGTTGAAATGTGATTACTATATCTGTTATCAACTTCATAGTGATGTTAGCTTGAGAAGTTCACAAGATTAGGGTTGCAAACGGACGGTATATTACTGGAAACTTACAAAGTTTACCAATAAACTACCAGAATTTGGGTAACTTTCAAGGATTTTATGTAAATTCTCATAAGACATATAGTGGCAGTTTTTGGGGTACTTCAGATTATCACTGGTGTATGTAATTATCTCTGGCCCTCTGTGTGGTATTATCACATGTAAAATATAGGAAATAATAAAACAAGATGATTTAAAAACTAAAAGTAGAATGACAAATCTGTTAAAACATTATTAACCTAAATATAAACCATCATCTTAGTGAACATTGGTGTTTTAATATGAGTGTTTCAGCTTGAAATATCCTTTTTACAATATCTATATGTCTTTGTTGTAAATGTTTTGGTGGTTATGAAAAAAAGTAAGGAGTTGGAAGAGTTGCAGAGTTAATTGAAAATAATGGCATTGTAGATTAGATGCTTATTTTATTAATTAGACAATTTTCTCTTAAAACCATATGCTCAATCTACTAGAAACTCATGGACAATAATGACACAGATATATATTTTTTTAATACGATATGAAAAAAAAGTTATTCAAGTATAAATTACCAGTTACCATGGATTGCTATAGATTACTTGTTAATTACTAAAATTGCTGAATATTCCAGTAACTTTGGTAAATGACCAGCCACAAGATATGGCTGAGTAGCCATACGACACACCTCTATTGTTAGCCTGCGACTGTGCTACCAGTAACTTAGTAAGTTATAACGTTGGCTTCCCCAAATTGTTTGGTTAGTTGTAGCTTCAAAGGCCCGGCAGATAGCGATATTGAGTCGTTTCGTCCTACCGCCCGAAAGGTGAATCTATGCAGCCGACCTATACACTTGTATAACCCGTGGATCGGTTTGTACATAAACCATTCTCCATTCAGCCTGCAATTTTCTTCCTTATTAACTCGATTTAATTTCGAGAAGGCAAGGATAACATGAAACATCATTTTCCACCACAATGCTACAGTGGCTAATACTAGTCCCGGATGTTTACGTATCGCCTTCAGCCAATCAGGTTGCAGCAGTCTGTTTATCTCTATACCAACACACATCTCTCTCTCTCTCCCTCTCCGTTAGGTACTACCACCTGTTGAAGGCAGGATACAGGGCGGTGTGGTCCAAGTCACCTGGGACTGTTGAATTCCCCAGAGAGGTCCACCTGGTCCTGTTTGGTAAGGCGACCGATCTGAGCATGCTCAAACTGTTTGAGACGTTCCTGGAGAGTGTTCCTCAGCTCCTCTTCCAGTTGTATATCCTGCTGGGCGGTGGACACAAGTCCACAATACAATGTGAGTACTGTGTGTGTGTGTGTGTGTGTGCGTGTGAGTGAGTGAGTGAGTGAGTGAGTGAGTGAGTGAGTGAGTGAGTGAGTGAGTGAGTGAGTGAGTGAGTGAGTGAGTGAGTGAGTGAGTGAGTGAGGGAGAGAGAGAGAGAGGGAGAGAGAGGGGGGGGAGAGAGAGAGAGAGAGAGAGAGACAGAGAGAGAGAGAGAGAGAGAGAGAGAGAGAGACAGAGAGAGAGACAGAGAGAGAGAGAGAATGTGTGAGAATCTGCAGCCACTGCCACAACTTTTGTTCTCCATTTCTCTCCACACAATAACCAGACTAGACCCTCTGGTCTGCTGCTCTCCTTGTGAGTGAATGTCTACCACAACCTCAAATATGTCACAAGACTGTCTCTCAGAAGACTGTCTCTCACATGCCTGTCTCTCACATGTCTGTCTCTCACATGCCTGTCTCTCACATGTCTGTCTCTCACATGCCTGTCTCTCACATGCCTGTCTCTCACATGTCTGTCTCTCACATGCCTGTCTCTCACATGTCTGTCTCTCACATGTCTGTCTCTCACATGCCTGTCTCTCACATGCCTGTCTCTCACATGTCTGTCTCTCACATGCCTGTCTCTCACATGTCTGTCTCTCACATGCCTGTCTCTCACATGTCTGTCTCTCACATGCCTGTCTCTCTCACATGCCTGTCTCTCACATGTCTGTCTCTCACATGCCTGTCTCTCACATGCCTGTCTCTCACATGTCTGTCTCTCACATGCCTGTCTCTCACATGCCTGTCTCTCACATGCCTGTCTCTCACATGTCTGTCTCTCACATGTCTGTCTCTCACATGCCTGTCTCTCACATGTCTGTCTCTCACATGCCTGTCTCTCACATGCCTGTCTCTCACATGCCTGTCTCTCTCACATGTCTGTCTCTCTCACATGTCTGTCTCTCACATGCCTGTCTCTCACATGTCTGTCTCTCACATGCCTGTCTCTCTCACATGTCTGTCTCTCACATGCCTGTCTCTCACATGCCTGTCTCTCACATGCCTGTCTCTCACATGCCAGTATTGTAAGATCCTTCTCTAATATGTGTCTCATCTTCCCCTGTCCAGGCATCTGCATGGTGGGCTCATTCATCAACATCGCCTGGGCTATAGTGGACTACCGCCGGTGTCTCCGCCGATCCTTACCCCAGGTAATATAATAATAATATATAATATAATAATATACAATAACATAAACATATGATCATATAGTGATACATATATATAAAATAATAATAATTAATATAACATCCCTAGGTCCGAGAGATGCCTTCTGGCCTCCCTACCTTCGTCTACCTCCTGTACAAGCTGTTGACCATCACCTCTCACATCCTCAGCCTCAGCCTCTTCCTCATCCTCAGCCCCTACAGTACCCTGGGAATGGCTGTCGTCTGGCTGGCTGGAACCCTCTGGGCCCATTGGGTCCGTACTGACTTCTGCAAGTCTAAAGGTCTAGAGAGGCTCTATCGGATCATTGTGGGAGTCGTCCTCATATTCACCTTCTTTAACGTGAACGGACAGGATACACGTTGGCCGATGGCTGTGTACTATGTTCTCTTTGCGTTAGTGAACTTCTCTGGTCCCTTGCTGCTGGTTCTGGTGAGGCCAGAGTCTAACGATACTGAGTACTTCTGGCCGGTGACTCTGCTGATATTTGGAGGGACCGTTCTAGGGCTGGCCTGTCTGCTCGTGTATTATACTGTCTACCACCCCAGAGGGAGGAGTCTACAGGCAGATGAGGTGGATGGACACATGGGACAGGAGAGAGAACCAGATACAATGCTGAGAATGAGGAACTTCCTACAGCTCTGAGGCTCACCTTCCTATTTACCACATATTCAATGGAGGAGTTAAAATGACAATCAGGCATTTGAAAAACAACAAAGGTGTCACCCAGTCACGTTGTTTTGTTAAACAGCTAAGGGGGATGGGTTGGAGAAATGTAACTGCTAAGACAAACTCTGGTTGGTGGACTGTCTATTTGGTGAACTGTCTAGCTGGTGGACTGTCTAGTTGGTGGACTGTCTATATGGTGGACTGTCTATTTGGTGGACTGTCTAGTTGGTGGACTGTCTATATGGTGGACTGTCTATTTGGTGGACTGTCTAGCTGGTGGACAGTCTAGTTGGTGGACTGTCTAGTTGGTGGACTGTCTAGTTGGTGGACTGTCTAGCTGGTGGACTGTCTAGCTGGTGGACTGTCTAGCTGGTGGACTGTCTAGCTGGTGGACAGTCTAGCTGGTGGACAGTCTATTTGCTGGATTGTCTAGTTGGTGGACTGTCTAGCTGGTGGACAGTCTATTTGGTGGACTGTCTATTTGGTGGACTGTCTATTTGGTGGACTGTCTAGCTGGTGGACAGTCTATTTGGTGGATTGTCTATTTGGTGGACTGTCTAGCTGGTGGACTGTCTATTTGGTGGACTGTCTAGCTGGTGGACTGTCTAGCTGGTGGACTGTCTAGCTGGTGGACAGTCTCGCTGCTGGATTGTCTAGTTGGTGGACTGTCTAGCTGGTGGACTGTCTAGCTGGTGGACAGTCTATTTGGTGGACTGTCTAGCTGGTGGACTCTGACTGTCATCCTTTTAGTTTCTAAGTCACCTCAGCCTTCTTTTATCTTATCAGTTTCTGTTCCTCCAGTCTTACAGCTGCTCCCTTTACAGTAAGCTGCTCCCTTTACAGTAAGCTGCAGGCTAGACAGGTTTTGTTAATTTTGTCTTGTGACATCATATCATATGATCGTTCTCACGCACCCTCAGGAGATCAAAGTCTCATTTCCTTTTTTTTTTGCTGCTCTGAAAGACCCGAACAGGTTAAAGGGACTGTGATATTTGTCCACTACAATTTTGCCTACAGAATGTCCTCAGCTGAGATGAATGAGAGGACATAGAGACACACCGCCTCTTATATGTTGATTCATGATGTCAATACAAACAGAGAACAGAAGGTGACTTCCTTTACAGGTTTACGGCCACCTAGCCTTTTAGGGTAAAGTAAGAAGACGTTGTTATGGACTCGCTCAATGATGTGTTACAGACTCTTTTATTGAATGACTGATGTATTTAATCTCTGACATACTTTCCACAGTGTTATTCTGTCATGTGATCTGTATTAAGTATTCTGATGTTTTGTGTAGTATTTACCGTCTGTAAATGCACTTTAAAACGTAAAAATATAATGTATTACAATATATATAAAGTATTACGATATAAATATAATGTATTATCATATATATATAATATATTCCGATATATATAATGTATTACGATATATATAATGTATTACGATATATGTAATGTATTATAATATATATAATGTATTACGATATATATAATGTATTACGATATAAATATAATGTATTATGATATATATAATGTATTACGATATATATAATGTATTACGATATATATAATGTATAATAATATATATAATGTATTACGATATATATAATGTATTACGATATAAATATAATGTATTATGATATAAACATAATGTATTATAATATATATATAATGTATTACGATATATATAGGGACTATATATAGGGACTAGGGTGCCATTTGGGTGGAGACTCTTGTCTTTACGCCCGTCTGGCTCAGCCTCTGCCCCTGAGCTCACCTGGGAGAAATGTTGATGACGAACTGCAGTGTCCATGGAACGGTAGTTGGCTCTCTAAAATAAACACTGGGCCGAGCCGAAGGAGGCTTCCTGACTTGTTTATTTAAAAAAACGTCAGTTTAACTTTCATCTGACTGAAACTGTGGCAGTAAAGGGAGGATGAACAGCAGCCAGTGTCCCAAATTGCACCCTATATGGTGCACTATTAGGGAATAGGACCCTGGTCTAAAGTAGTGTACTATATAGGGAATAGGACCCTGGTCTAAAGTAGTGTACTATATAGGGAATATGGTGCCATTTGGGATTCAAACATAGTTTGGTTTCTAGTAGACCAGCCAAATACAGTGAACGGACAAGACAGGGTTCAGGCGGTGGTGGTTTCAGTGAGGAACACATTAGGCATGTGTCCAAAATGGTATTGATAACTTATATCCACAGGGTACCAGTACAGAGTCGATGTGCAGGGGTATGAGGTAATAACTTGGCTATATCCACAGGGTACCAGTACAGAGTCGATGTGCAGGGGTATGAGGTAATACCTTGGCTATATCCACAGGGTACCAGTACAGAGTCGATGTGCAGGGGTATGAGGTAATACCTTGGCTATATCCACAGGGTACCAGTACAGAGTCGATGTGCAGGGGTATGAGGTAATACCTTGGCTATATCCACAGGGTACCAGTACAGAGTCGATGTGCAGGGGTATGAGGTAATACCTTGGCTATATCCACAGGGTACCAGTACAGAGTCGATGTGCAGGGGTATGAGGTAATACCTTGGCTATACCCACAGGGTACCAGTACAGAGTCGATGTGCAGGGGTATGAGGTAATAACTTGGCTATATCCACAGGGTACCAGTACAGAGTCGATGTGCAGGGGTATGAGGTAATACCTTGGCTATACCCACAGGACACCAGTACAGAGTCGATGTGCAGGGGTATGAGGTAATAACTTGGCTATATCCACAGGGTACCAGTACAGAGTCGATGTGCAGGGGTATGAGGTAATAACTTGGCTATATCCACAGGGTACCAGTACAGAGTCGATGTGCAGGGGTATGAGGTAATAACTTGGTTATATCCACAGGACACCAGTACAGAGTCGATGTGCAGGGGTATGAGGTAATACCTTGGTTATATCCACAGGACACCAGTACAGAGTCGATGTGCAGGGGTATGAGGTAATACCTTGGCTATACCCACAGGGTACCAGTACAGAGTCGATGTGCAGGGGTATGAGGTAATAACTTGGTTATATCCACAGGGTACCAGTACAGAGTCGATGTGCAGGGGTATGAGGTAATACCTTGGCTATATCCACAGGACACCAGTACAGAGTCGATGTGCAGGGGTATGAGGTAATACCTTGGCTATATCCACAGGGTACCAGTACAGAGTCGATGTGCAGGGGTATGAGGTAATACCTTGGCTATATCCACAGGACACCAGTACAGAGTCGATGTGCAGGGGTATGAGGTAATAACTTGGCTATATCCACAGGGTACCAGTACAGAGTCGATGTGCAGGGGTATGAGGTAATAACTTGGTTATATCCACAGGGTACCAGTACAGAGTCGATGTGCAGGGGTATGAGGTAATAACTTGGCTATATCCACAGGGTACCAGTACAGAGTCGATGTGCAGGGGTATGAGGTAATAACTTGGTTATATCCACAGGGTACCAGTACAGAGTCGATGTGCAGGGGTATGAGGTAATAACTTGGCTATATCCACAGGGTACCAGTACAGAGTCGATGTGAGTCGATGTATGAGGTAATAACTTGGCTATATCCAGTCGTGGCCAAAAGTTTTGAGAATGACACAAATATTAATTTCCACAAAGTTTGCTGCTTCAGTGTCTTTAGATATTTTTGTCAAATGTTACTATGGAAAACTGAAGTATAATTACAAGCATTTCATAAGTCTCAAAAGCTTTTATTCGACAATTACATGAAGTTGATGCAAAGAGTCAATATTTGCAGTGTTGACCCTTCTTTTTCAAGACCTCTGCAATCCGCCCTGGCATGCTGTCAATTAACTTCTGGGCCACATCCTGACTGATGGCAGCCCATTCTTGCATAATCAATGCTTGGAGTTTGTCAGAATTTGTGGGTTTTTGTTTGTCCACCCGCCTCTTGAGGATTGACCACCAGTTCTCAATGGGATTAATAAGGTCTGGGGAGTTTCCTTGCCATGGACCCAAAATATCAATGTTTTGTTCCCCGAGCCACTTAGTTTTCACTTTTACCTTATGGCAAGGTGCTCCATTATGCTGGAAAAGGCATTGTTCGTCACCAAACTGTTCCTGGATGGTTGGGAGAAGTTGCTCTCGGAGGATGTGTTGGTACCATTCTTTATTCATGGCTGTGTTCTTCGGCAAAATTGTGAGTGAGCCCACTCCCTTGGCTGAGAAGCAACCCCACACATGAATGGTCTCAGGATTACTGTTGGCATGACACAGGACTGATGGTAGAGCTCACCTTGTCTTCTCCGGACAAGCTTTTTTCCGGATGCCCCAAACAATCGGAAAGGGGATTCATCAGAGAAAATGGCTTTACCCCAGTCCTCAGCAGTCCAATCCCTGTACTTTTTGCAGAATATCAGTCTGTCCCTGATGTTTTTCCTGGAGAGACGTGGCTTCTTTGCTGCCCTTCTTGACACCAGGCCATCCTCCAAAAGTCTTCGCCTCACTGTGCGTGCAGATGCACTCACACCTGCCTGCTGCCATTCCTGAGCAAGCTCTGTACTGGTGGTGCCCCGATCCCGCAGCTGAATCAACTTTAGGAGACGGTCCTGGCGGTTGCTGGACTTTCTTGGGCGCACTGAAGCCTTCTTCACAACAATTGAACCTCTCTCCTTGAAGTTCTTGATGATCTGATAAATGGCTTATTTAGGTGCAATCTTACTGGCAGCAATATCCTTGCCTGTGAAGCCCTTTTTGTGCAAAGCAATGATGACGGCACCTGTTTCCTTGCAGGTAACCATGGATGACAGAGGAAGAACAATGATTCCAGGCACCACCCTCCTTTTGAAGCTTCCAGTCTGTTATTCGAACTCAATCAGCATGACAGAGTGATCTCCAGCCTTGTCCTCGTCAACACTCACACCTGTGTTAATGAGAGAATCACTGACATGATGTCAGCTGGTCCTTTTGTGGCAGGGCTGAAATGCAGTGGAAATGTTTTTGGGGGATAGAGTTCATTTGCATGGCAAAGAGGGACTTTGAAATTAATTGCTATTCATCTGATCACTCTTCATAACATTCTGGAGTATATGCAAATTGCCATCATACAAACTGTGGCAGCAGACTTTGTGAAGATTAATATTTGTGTCATTCTCAAAACTTTTGGCCACGACTGTACACGGGGTACCAGTACAGAGTCCATGTGCAGCGGTATGAAGTAATAACTTGGCTATATCCCCAGGGTACCAGTACAGAGTCTGAACCCCTGTTACAATAATATTGCTTGTGATTCCTTTGGTCAGAGTCATATTGCTTGTGATTCCTTTGGTCAGAGTCATATTGCTTGTGATTCCTTTGGTCAGAATCATATTGCTTGTGATTCCTTAGGTCAGAGTCATATTGCTTGTGATTCCTTTGGTCAGAGTCATATTGCTTGTGATTCCTTTGGTCAGAGTCATATTGCTTGTGATTCCTTTGGTCAGAGTCATATTGCTTGTGATTCCTTTGGTCAAAGTCATATTGCTTGTGATTCCTTTGGTCAGAGTCATATTGCTTGTGATTCCTTTGGTCAGAGTCATATTGCTTGTGATTCCTTTGGTCAAAGTCATATTGCTTGTGATTCCTTTGGTCAGAGTCATATTGCTTGTGATTCCTTTGGTCAGAGTCATATTGCTTGTGATTCCTTTGGTCAGAGTCATATTGCTTGTGATTCCTTTGGTCAGAGTCATATTGCTTGTGATTCCTTTGGTCAGAGTCATATTGCTTGTGATTCCTTTGGTCAGAGTCATATTGCTTGTGATTCCTTTGGTCAGAGTCATATTGCTTGTGATTCCTTTGGTCAGAGTCATATTGCTTGTGATTCCTTTGGTCAGAGTCATATTGCTTGTGATTCCTTTGGTCAGAGTCATATTGCTTGTGATTCCTTAGGTCAGAGTCATATTGCTTGTGATTCCTTTGCTCATAGCGCCCCCTTGTGTCCTTGTCTACAAAATACACCGTTGTGCTTTCCACCTCCATAGCAGTGTTTGCTGGTGTGGAGCTAAATGTTTTAATATGGATTTGTGCCAGCTCATTCGCCTGACATATTTCTACTGCGGTGTCCAAATGTAACTCACTTTCCCGCAGCAATCTTTCTCTAAGTCTGGAGTCATTTATATCAAACACAATCTGATCTCGAAGCATAGATGAGGTTAGATGAGGGTTAGGTCTACAACATTACACGTGCTGTGCTTTTCATTTAAAATCTGTAAGAAAGACGACAAACTTTTAAACCTTTCTGTTGTCTACGATAGAGAAACACATAATGTTTATACGTCGCGTTCTTCTTTGGTGAACAATATGCATCAAACTGATCCAGTACCTTTTCGCAAACTCGTCTTTATCCTCCTCATTCGCAAATGTGAAAGTATTGAATATATCGATTACCTGTGTTCCCGCTATAGTAAGAAAGAGAGCAACTTTACGTTCATCCCGCTAATTTATAACTCCAATGGCAGACATATACAGCAACAAAACACTGCCGAAATATTTTCCAATTCGCATCCACATTTTCATCAAGGCTCAAAGCCTCTGGTGGCTTAATAATGACATCCATTGCACGTCCATAAACTCCAACATACATCTAATGGTACCATGGATGGATTACTTTGTTGGTTACAGCGGGCAAAAGACAACCATCACCATCAATCATAGTTAACGAGTTTTTAATTCTATTCCGCCATTGCCACATATATACCACAGGTGTCGTAAAAGAATGTTGTGAAAAATCAATCTGGAAGTTAAGGGTTAAGTTTAGTTTCTCATTCTGTATGGTTAAGGTACTGGTTAAGGATTGGATAGGGTTAAAACATTAAGTTTAGTCTCTCATTCTGAATGGTTAAGGTACGGGTTAAGGATTGGATAGGGTTAAAACATTAAGTTTAGTCTCTCATTCTGTTTGGTTAAGATACGGGTTAAGGATTGGGATAGGGTTAAAACATTACATTTAGTCTCTCATTCTGAATGGTTAAGGTACTGGTTAAGGATTGGATAGGGTTAAAACATTAAGTTTAGTCTCTCATTCTGTATGGTTAAGGTACTGGTTAAGGTTTGGATAGGGTTAAAACATTAAGTTTAGTTTCTCATTCTGAATGGTTAAGGTACGGGTTAAGGTTTGGATAGGGTTAAAACATTAAGTTTAGTTTCTCATTCTGAATGGTTAAGGTACGGGTTAAGGTTTGGGATAGGGTTAAAACATTAAGTTTAGTTTCTCATTCTGTATGGTTAAGGTACGGGTTAAGGATTGGATAGGGTTAAAACCAACTGTAAAAACCAGTGTCCGTGACCAGGATCAAACACACAACCTTGTGATCCAGAGGCATGGGATTCCACCTCTCCACCCCCTCATCCACAACACTCCAGCAAAACCCAGTCCTACTTGATGGTAATAGTGCTCACTGTTGCCTCTAGTGGCTGGTTTTGAAGGCATTTCCCGACTTCCTCAGGACAGCGATAGATGTCCAATTTCAACGGCAATCTTGAACAAACTGGCTGCACACACGCACGCACGCACACACACACACACACACACACACACACACACACACACACACACACACACACACACACACACACACACACACACACACACACACACACACACAGTCTTGTACAGCTAATCTTGTGGGGGCACACAATTCAGTCCCATTCAAAATTATATTTTCCCTAACCACTAACCTTAACTCTAACCCGTACTCTTACCCTAACCCTAACCCAAGAACCTAACCTTAACCCATAAAGCCAACCCTAACCTTAACCCTAGCTTCTAACCCTAACCATAAACCTAACCCTAGCTCCTAACCCTAATTCTAATTCTAACCTTAACCCATAAAGCCAACCCTAACCTTAACCCTAGCTTCTAACCCTAACCCTTAACCTAATTCTAATTCTAATTCTAATTCTAATTCTAATTCTAACCCTAACCCTAAACCCACTAGAAACAGCACTTGACCTTGTGGCGACTAACAAAATGTTCCCAGTTGGTCAAATGTTTGTTTGTTTACTATTCTTGTGGGGACTTCTGATAAAGTTTAAACACGTCCACACACACACACACACACACACACACACACACACACACACACACACACACACACACACACACACACACACACACACACACACACACACACACACACACACACACACACACACACACACACGCACGCACACACACACAATGCCTCGGATACCAAAGCGCTTCCTCCTAGCCGATCTGTAAATGTCTATCTGCTAGGAGGGCTGTTACTCTGACCCTTTGCCTCATACTTGGAGATTTCCCCACATTTGCAGGAGGGATGGGATGATGGTACAAGTTAGTATGACGCAAGGGCACTGAGGTCGTATCCCAAATGGCACCCTATTACCTATAGTGCACTACTTTTGACCAGGGTTCATAGAGAAGAGGATGCCATTTGGTATGGTACCACCTACTGCATCATTTAAAATATACTCTACAGATAGATATATACAGTACCAGTCAAAGTTTGGACACATCTACTCAATCAATGGTTTTTCTTAATTTTTTACTATTTTCTACATTGCAGAATTATAAGTGAAGACATCAAAACTATGAAATAACACATATGGAATCATGTAGTAACCAAAAAAGTGTTAAACAAATCAAAATATATTTTATACTTGAGATTCTTCAAAGTAGCCACCCTTTGTCTTGATGACAGCTTTGTACACGCTTAGCATTCTCTCAACCATCTTCATGAGGTAGTCACCTGGAATGCATTTTAATTAACATGTGTGCCTTGTTAAAAGTTAATTTGTGGAAATTCTTTCCTTCTTAATGCGTTTGAGCCAATCAGTTGTGTTGTGACAAGGTGTGGGTGGTATACAGAAGATAGCCCTATTTGGTAAAAGACAAAGTCCATATTATGGCAAGAACAGCTCAGATAAGCAAAGAGAAACGACAGTGGGTCCAAACTTTTGACTGGTACTATATGTAGTGCACTACTTTTGACCAGGGTTCATATATGTAGTGCACTACTTTTGACCAGGGTTCATTTATGTAGTGCACTACTTTTGACCAGGGTTCATATACATAGTGCACTACTTTTGACCAGGGTTCATATATGTAGTGCACTACTTTTGACCAGGGTTCATATATGTAGTGCACTACTTTTGACCAGGGTTCATATATGTAGTGCACTACTTTTGACCAGGGTTCATATACATAGTGCACTACTTTTGACCAGGGTTCATATACATAGTGCACTACTTTTGACCAGGGTTCATATATGTAGTGCACTACTTTTGACCAGGGTTCATATACATAGTGGACTACTTTTGACCAGGGTTCATATACATAGTGCACTACTTTTGACCAGGGTTCATATATGTAGTGCATTACTTTTGACCAGGGTTCATATACATAGTGCACTACTTTTGACCAGGGTTCATATACGTAGTGCACTACTTTTGACCGGGGTTAATTTATGTAGTGCACTACTTTTGACCAGGGTTCATATACATAGTGCACTACTTTTGACCAGGGTTCATATACATAGTGCACTACTTTTGACCAGGGTTCATATATGTAGTGCACTACTTTTGACCAGGGTTCATATATGTAGTGCACTACTTTTGACCAGGGTTCATATACATAGTGCACTACTTTTGACCAGGGTTCATATACATAGTGCACTACTTTTGACCAGGGTTCATATATGTAGTGCACTACTTTTGACCAGGGTTCATATATGTAGTGCACTACTTTTGACCAGGGTTCATATACATAGTGCACTACTTTTGACCGGGGTTCATTTATGTAGTGCACTACTTTTGACCAGGGTTCATATACATAGTGCACTACTTTTGACCAGGGTTCATATATGTAGTGCACTACTTTTGACCAGGGTTCATATATGTAGTGCACTACTTTTGACCAGGGTTCATATACATAGTGCACTACTTTTGACCAGGGTTCATATACATAGTGCACTACTTTTGACCAGGGTTCATATATGTAGTGCACTACTTTTGACCAGGGTTCATATACATAGTGCACTACTTTTGACCAGGGTTCATATACATAGTGCACTACTTTTGACCAGGGTTCATATACGTAGTGCACTACTTTTGACCGGGGTTAATTTATGTAGTGCACTACTTTTGACCAGGGTTCATATATGTAGTGCACTACTTTTGTAGGGAATAGGGTGCCATTTGAGACAAACACACAACTTTTCTTTAATAATGGTGCTGAGGGGATGGCTGCCGTTGGAGTGGACCTCTGGCTATCAGTAAATGATGTCTGAGTGTTGGAGTGGACCCCTGTCTATCTGTAAATAATGTCTGAGTGTTGGAGTGTGTCCCTGGCTATCTGTAAATGATGTCTGAGTGTGTCCCTGGCTATCTGTAAATGATGTCTGAGTGTTGGAGTGTTCCCCTGGCTATCTGTCAATGATGTCTGAGTGTTGGAGTGGACCCCTGGCTATCTGTCAATGATGTCTGAGTGTTGGAGTGGACCCCTGGCTATCTGTCAATGATGTCTGAGTGTTGGAGTGGACCCCTGGCTATCTGTAAATGATGTCTGAGTGTTGGAGTGGACCCCTGGCTATCTGTCAATGATGTCTGAGTGTTGGAGTGGACCCCTGGCTATCTGTCAATGATGTCTGAGTGTTGGAGTGGACCCCTGGCTATCTGTCAATGATGTCTGAGTGTTGGAGTGTTCCCCTGGCTATCTGTAAATGATGTCTGAGTGTTGGAGTGGACCCCTGGCTATCTGTCAATGATGTCTGAGTGTTGGAGTGGACCCCTGGCTATCTGTAAATGATGTCTGAGTGTTGGAGTGGACCCCTGGCTATCTGTCAATGATGTCTGAGTGTTGGAGTGGACCCCTGGCTATCTGTCAATGATGTCTGAGTGTTGGAGTGTTCCCCTGGCTATCTGTCAATGATGTCTGAGTGTTGGAGTGGACCCCTGGCTATCTGTAAATGATGTCTGAGTGTTGGAGTGGACCCCTGGCTATCTGTCAATGATGTCTGAGTGTTGGAGTGGACCCCTGGCTATCTGTCAATGATGTCTGAGTGTTGGAGTGTTCCCCTGGCTATCTGTCAATGATGTCTGAGTGTTGGAGTGGACCCCTGGCTATCTGTCAATGATGTCTGAGTGTTGGAGTGGACCCCTGGCTATCTGTCAATGATGTCTGAGTGTTGGAGTGGACCCCTGGCTATCTGTAAATGATGTCTGAGTGTTGGAGTGGACCCCTGGCTATCTGTAAATGATGTCTGAGTGTTGGAGTGGACCCCTGGCTATCTGTCAATGATGTCTGAGTGTTGGAGTGGACCCCTGGCTATCTGTCAATGATGTCTGAGTGTTGGAGTGGACCCCTGGCTATCTGTAAATGATGTCTGAGTGTTGGAGTGTTCCCCTGGCTATCTGTAAATAATGTCTGAGTGTTGGAGTGGACCCCAAGACATTTGTGCCGTCTAGTTTGCTTAATATAAGGAAGATGATATATAGTATTTTCTTAAGTACTACAATTGAGTACTTTTTCCGCCACTGATCATAACCAGGAGAGGTTCACAGAGGTCTGTCACCACCGACACTGCTTAGATATGTCGTGTGGAGTGAGCAAGAGAGAGACGGACGGAAATTATTTGTGGTAAGGGACAAATTCAAGTCTGCATAAAACATGTGACTACATTTTTTTAACCATAGGGGGCGGTACAACTCTACATATGTACATCTGAAATGGCACCCTACTCCCTATACAGCGTAGCACTTTTGACCAAAGTAGTGCACTATGTAGTGATAGACTTTATTTCCTCTGAGTCTGACTAGATTGTTATTTCCTGAGTCTGACTAGATTGTTATTTCCTGAGTCTGACTAGATTGTTATTTCCTGAGTCTGACTAGATTGTTATTTCCTCTGAGTCTGACTAGATTGTTATTTCCTGAGTCTGACTAGATTGTTATTTCCTGAGTCTGACTAGATTGTTATTTCCTGAGTCTGACTAGATTGTTATTTCCTCTGAGTCTGACTAGATTGTTATTTCCTGAGTCTGACTAGATTGTTATTTCCTGAGTCTGACTAGATTGTTATTTCCTGAGTCTGACTAGATTGTTATTTCCTGAGTCTGACTAGATTGTTATTTCCTGAGTCTGACTAGATTGTTATTTCCTGAGTCTGACTAGATTGTTATTTCCTGAGTCTGACTAGATTGTTATTTCCTGAGTCTGACTAGATTGTTATTTCCTGAGTCTGACTAGATTGTTATTTCCTCTGAGTCTGACTAGATTGTTATTTCCTCTGAGTCTGACTAGATTGTTATTTCCTGAGTCTGACTAGATTGTTATTTCCTGAGTCTGACTAGATTGTTATTTCCTGAGTCTGACTAGATTGTTATTTCCTGAGTCTGACTAGATTGTTATTTCCTGAGTCTGACTAGATTGTTATTTCCTGAGTCTGACTAGATTGTTATTTCCTCTGAGTCTGACTAGATTATTTTTTTCTATGAGTCTGACTAGATTGTTATTTCCTGAGTCTGACTAGATTGGAGTATTTTGATAAGGACCCTTGAAGACACAGAATGGTAAATGTTAACATAAATCAGTGACTGATAATCAGTCCATTTCATTTACAGTTTTTACATTTTAGTCATTTGTCAGATGCCCTTATTCATAGCGACTTAGTTAGTACTATCATCGTAAGAGAGCTAGTAACTACAGTGTTCCTTTTGCCAAAGTAGCTGAGTCGTTCCACCAATCAGGTGCCTTTTCGGTGGTGTAACTTGTGGCAAAAAAAACACGTTTTATTTCACCTAATTTTAACGTTCTGTCATAAAGACCGCATGTTCAACTGAATAAAAAACACTTTTTTTCCCCCATCTCCAGAGGTTAAATAATAATAATAAAAAGACTATAGTAAGTGCCTATTAAGTGCCAAATAAAGTAACAGGGTTGACCGTAACAGGGTTGACGATTTAATTTTAAATCAGCCACGAATCCCCTTTTTACAGGGGGAATGGAATCTTCACAAATAACGTTAAATAGTTCAAACATTTCTAGCTGTCCATCTATGGGTAACAGGGTTGACCGTAACAGGGTTGACCGTAACAGGGTTGACCGAAACAGGGTTGACTGTAACAGGGTTGACCGTAACAGGGTTGACCGTAACAGGGTTGACTGTAACAGCGTTGACCGTAACAGGGAAGACTGTAACATGGTTGACTGTAACAGCGTTGACCGTAACAGGGTTGACCGTAACAGGGTTGACTGTAACAGCGTTGACCGTAACAGGGAAGACTGTAACATGGTTGACCGTAACAGCGTTGACCGTAACATGGTTGACCGTAATAGGGTTGACCGTAACATGGTTGACCATAACAGGGTTGACCGTAACAGGGTTGACCGTAACAGGGTTGACCGTAACAGGGTTGCCCGTAACAGGGTTGACCGTAAAAAAAAGGTTGACTGTAACAGGGTTGACTGTAACAGGGTTGACTGTAACAGGGTTGACTGTAACAGGGTTGACTGTAACAGGGTTGACTGTGAAAGGGTTGACTGTAAACAGGGTTGACTGTAACAGGGTTGACCGTAACAGGGTTGACCGTAACAGGGTTGACTGTAACAGAGTTGACCGTAACAGGGTTGACCGTAACAGGGTTGACCGTAACAGGGTTGACCGTAACAGGGTTGACCGAAACAGGGTTGACTGTAACAGGGTTGACCGTAACAGGGTTGACCGTAACAGGGTTGACTGTAACAGCGTTGACCGTAACAGGGTTAACCGTAACAGGGTTGACCGTAACAGGGTTGACCGTAACAGGGAAGACTGTAACAGGGATGACTGTAACAGCGTTGACCGTAACATGGTTGACCGTAACAGGGTTAACCGTAACAGGGTTGACCGTAACAGGGTTGACTGTAACAGCGTTGACCGTAACAGGGTTGACTGTAACAGGGTTGACCGTAACAGGGTTGACCGTAAAAAAGCTTGACCGTAACAGGGTTGACTGTAACAGGGTTGACTGTAACAGGGTTGACCGTAACAGGGTTGCCCGTAACAGGGTTGACCGTAAAAAGAGGGTTGACCGTAAACAGGGTTGACCGTAACAGGGTTGACCGTAAACAGGGTTGACCGTAACAGGGTTGACTGTAACAGGGTTGACTGTAACAGGGTTGACTGTAAACAGGGTTGACCTAAACAGGGTTGACCGTAACAGGGTTGACAGTAACAGGGTTGACCGTAAAAGGGTTGACCGTAACAGGGTTGACCGTAACAGGGTTGACCGTAAAAAAGGTTGACCGTAACAGGGTTGACTGTAACAGGGTTGACTGTAACAGGGTTGACTGTAACAGGGTAGACCGTATCAGGGTTGACCGTAACAGGGTTGACTGTAACAGCGTTGACCGTAACAGGGTTGACTGTAACAGGGTTGACCGTGACCGGGTTGACTGTAACAGGGTTGACCGTGACCGGGTTGACTGTAACAGGGTTGACTGTAACAGGGTTGACCGTAACAGGGTTGACCATAACAGGGTTGACCGTAACAGGGTTGACCGTAACAGGGTTGACCGTACCAGCGTTGACCGTAACAGGGTTGACCGTAACAGGGTTAACCGTAACAGGGTTGACCGTAACAGGGTTGACCGTAACAGGGATGACTAACAGCGTTGACCGTAACATGGTTGACCGTAACAGGGTTGACCGTAACAGGGTTGACCGTAAAAAAGGTTGACCGTAACAGGGTTGACCGTAACAGGGTTGACCGTAAAAAAGGTTGACCGTAACAGGGTTGACTGTAACAGGGTTGACTGTAACAGGGTTGACTGTAACAGGGTAGACCGTATCAGGGTTGACCGTAACAGGGTTGACTGTAACAGCGTTGACCGTAACAGGGTTGACTGTAACAGGGTTGACCGTAACAGGGTTGACTGTAACAGGGTTGACCGTAACAGGGTTGACTGTAACAGGGTTGACTGTAACAGGGTTGACCGTAACAGGGTTGACCATAACAGGGTTGACCGTAACAGGGTTGACTGTAAACAGGGTTGACCGTAACAGGGTTGACCGTAACAGGGTTGACCGTAACAGGGTTGACCGTAACAGGGTTGACTAACAGCGTTGACCGTAACATGGTTGACCGTAACAGGGTTGACCGTAACAGGGTTGACCGTAACAGGGAAGACTGTAACAGGGATGACTGTAACAGCGTTGACCGTAACATGGTTGACCGTAACAGGGTTAACCGTAACAGGGTTGACCGTAACATGGTTGACCATAACAGGGTTGACCGTAACAGGGTTGACCGTAACAGGGTTGACCGTAACAGGGTTGACCGTAAAAAAGGTTGACCGTAACAGGGTTGACTGTAACAGGGTTGACTGTAACAGGGTTGACCGTAACAGGGTTGCCCGTAACAGGGTTGCCCGTAAAAAAGGTTGACCGTAACAGGGTTGACCGTAACAGGGTTGACCGTAAAAAAGGTTGACCGTAACAGGGTTGACTGTAACAGGGTTGACTGTAACAGGGTTGACTGTAACAGGGTAGACCGTAACAGGGTTGCCCGTAACAGGGTTGACCGTAAAAAAGGTTGACCGTAACAGGGTTGACCGTAACAGGGTTGACCGTAAAAAAGGTTGACCGTAACAGGGTTGACTGTAACAGGGTTGACTGTAACAGGGTTGACCGTAACAGGGTTGACCGTAACAGGGTTGACTGTAACAGAGTTGACCGTAAACAGGGTTGACCGTAAACAGGGTTGACCGTAACAGAGTTGACCGTAAACAGGGTTGACCGTAACAGGGTTAACCGTAACAGGGTTGACCATAACAGGGTTGACCGTAACAGGGTTGACCGTAACAGGGTTGACCGTAAAAAAGGTTGACCGTAACAGGGTTGACTGTAACAGGGTTGACCGTAACAGGGTTGACCGTAGAAAAGGTTGACCGTAAAAAAGGTTGACCGTAACAGGGTAGACCGTATCAGGGTTGACCGTAACAGGGTTGACTGTAACAGCGTTGACCGTAACAGGGTTGACTGTAACAGGGTTGACCGTGACCGGGTTGACTGTAACAGGTTTGACCGTGACAGGGTTGACTGTACCAGGGTTGACTGTAACAGGGTTGACCGTAACAGGGTTGACCATGACTGGGTTGACCGTAACAGGGTTGACTGTAACAGGGTTGACCGTGACAGGGTTGACTGTAACAGGGTTGACCGTGCCAGGGTTGACTGTAACAGGGTTGACTGTAACAGGGTTGACCGTAACAGGGTTGACCGTAACAGGGTTGACCGTAAGACGGTTGACTGTAAGAGGGTTGACTGTAACAGGGTTGACTGTAACAGGGTGGTCCGTAACAGGGTGGTCCGTAACAGGATGAACCGTAACAGGGTTGACCGTAACAGGGTTGACCGTAACAGGGATGACTGTAACAGCGTTGACCGTAACATGGTTGACCGTAACAGGGTTGACCGTAACAGGGTTGACCGTAACAGGGAAGACTGTAACAGGGATGACTGTAACAGCGTTGACCGTAACATGGTTGACCGTAACAGGGTTGACCGTAACAGGGTTGACCGTAACATGGTTGACCATAACAGGGTTGACCGTAACAGGGTTGACCGTAACAGGGTTGACCGTAACAGGGTTGACCGTAAAAAAGGTTGACCGTAACAGGGTTGACTGTAACAGGGTTGACTGTAACAGGGTTGACCGTAACAGGGTTGCCCGTAACAGGGTTGACCGTAAAAAAGGTTGACCGTAACAGGGTTGACCGTAACAGGGTTGACCGTAAAAAAGGTTGACCGTAACAGGGTTGACTGTAACAGGGTTGACTGTAACAGGGTTGACTGTAACAGGGTAGACCGTAACAGGGTTGCCCGTAACAGGGTTGACCGTAAAAAAAGGTTGACCGTAACAGGGTTGACCGTAACAGGGTTGACCGTAAAAAAGGTTGACCGTAACAGGGTTGACTGTAACAGGGTTGACTGTAACAGGGTTGACCGTAACAGGGTTGACCGTAACAGGGTTGACTGTACCAGCGTTGACCGTAACAGGGTTGACCGTAACAGGGATGACTGTAACAGCGTTGACCGTAACATGGTTGACCGTAACAGGGTTAACCGTAACAGGGTTGACCGTAACAGGGTTGACCGTAACAGGGTTGACCGTAACAGGGTTGACTGTAAAAAAGGTTGACCGTAACAGGGTTGACTGTAACAGGGTTGACCGTAACAGGGTTGACCGTAAAAAAGGTTGACCGTAAAAAAGGTTGACCGTAACAGGGTAGACCGTATCAGGGTTGACCGTAACAGGGTTGACTGTAACAGCGTTGACCGTAACAGGGTTGACTGTAACAGGGTTGACCGTGACAGGGTTGACTGTAACAGGGTTGACCGTGACAGGGTTGACTGTAACAGCGTTGACCGTAACATGGTTGACCGTAACAGGGTTAACCGTAACAGGGTTGACCGTAACAGGGTTGACTGTAACAGCGTTGACCGTAACAGGGTTGACTGTAACAGGGTTGACCGTGACCGGGTTGACTGTAACAGGGTTGACCGTGACAGGGTTGACTGTAACAGGGTTGACTGTAACAGGGTTGACCGTAACAGGGTTGACCATAACAGGGTTGACCGTAACAGGGTTGACTGTAACAGCGTTGACCGTAACAGGGTTGACCGTAACAGGGTTAACCGTAACAGGGTTGACCGTAACAGGGTTGACCGTAACAGGGATGACTGTAACAGCGTTGACCGTAACATGGTTGACCGTAACAGGGTTAACCGTAACAGGGTTGACCGTAACAGGGTTGACCGTAACATGGTTGACCGTAACAAGGTTGACTGTAACAGGGTTGACCGTAACCGGGTTGACCGTAACAGGGTTGACCGTAACAGGGTTGACCGTAACAGGGTTGACCGTAACAGGGTTGACCGTAACAGGGTTGACCGTAACAGGGTTGACCGTAACAGGGTTGACCGTAACAGGGTTGACCGTAACAGGGTTGACCGTAACAGGGATGACCGTAACAGGGTTGACCGTAACAGGGTTGACCGTAACAGGGTTGACCGTAACAGGGTTGACCGTAACAGGGTTGACTGTAACAGGGTTGACCGTAACAGGGTTGACCGTAACCGGGTTGACCGTAACCGGGTTGACCGTAACCGGGTTGACCGTAACAGGGTTGACTGTAACAGGGTTGACCGTAACAGGGTTGACCGTAACAGGGTTGACCGTAACCGGGTTGACCGTAACAGGGTTGACAGTAACAGGGTTGACTGTGTTATGCTTGACCCGCTTCAGTTTTCTACAACAAAAACACCAGAAAATGGACAAAAACTGTAGAACCACCTGCTTTTACACGAGGATTTGACTATTAGATGTTCAATATTTAAAAAGAAGAAGTCTCTCTTTTTTTTAAAAAATGAATCACTTTATAACATGAAATAAACAATAACCTTGAAAAATGACTTTGTCATCAAAATAACTAGGGATTTACAATGATGATGAAAAGGAGGAGACATTGGGGTTTCGTGGATTAAATTCTTCCTTTAAATCACAGAGGAACATGTCAAAAGGCTGAATCTTGTCACTTTAGCAAGTCAAGTCTTTATTCATATAATTTTTTTTTTGATTTATAGAATAATCCATGTGGTCTATATTAAAGGAAACTTCATTTAATATAACAGGCATTTAAAGTGCTATATTTGTTTACAATTTCTACTTAAAATATCAAAAGAAACTCATTTCGTCGAACTACCCAGCTATACTTATCTTTGTAACCCTATTCTCTATATAGTGCACTACTATTGATCACTGTGTAGTGCACTATATAGAGAATAGCATGCCATTTTGGGACACACACTACATCTACATTCAACTCAACATGGCACAAACAAAGGAAGGGGTGAGGGTGAGGGTGGGGGGGGGGGGGTCTTATTTATAGAATCCAAAATTAGGGAAGGTGATTTTGTGTTTCACTTTTAGAGTCAGGAAATCAGAGAGCCACAAGCAACATAGCAGGGCCGTAGCGTGCTACCCATTCTGACTGTCTGCCAGCCCTCACTCTTTCTCTCTCGCTCTCTGTCCATCTTTCTCTTTATCTCTCTCTGTCCCTCGTTCTCTTTATCTCTCTCTGTCTTTCTATCTATTTCTATTTCTCTCTCTATTTCGTTTCTCTCTCTCTCTCTGTCCCTCTTTCTCTCTCTCTCTTTCTGCCTCACTTGCTCTCTCTACCTCTGTCTGTCTGTCTGTCTGTCTGTCTGTCTGTCTGTCTGTCTGTCTGTCTGTCTGTCTGTCTGTCTGTCTGTCTGTCTGTCTGTCTGTCTGTCTGTCTGTCTGTCTGTCTCCCTCTCTCTCTCCCTCTCTCTCTCTCTCTCTCTCTCTCTCTCTCTCTCTCTCTCTCTCTCTCTCTCTCTCTCTCTCTCTCTCTCTCTCTGTCTTTCTCTCTCCCATAGATAGAAAACAGAAGCCATGTTTACATTGGGCACGCTCCCACAGAACACAGGATGATTGATTGTGGACTGTTTCTGTTTATTTATGCAGGACTGGGCTGAGGGATATGGGCAAAGGTTTTATGCATATATACAGCCCATACAATCAGCAGCAGAGTAAAATGGCAAATTATGAATGAGCACCCAAACACACAGAGACACACACACACGCAGACACACACACACACACACACACACACACACACACACACACACACACACACA
>NW_024059821.1:0-31026 GCF_016432855.1 Salvelinus namaycush | reverse complement strand
GCCAGCTCCAGAACAGACAACTACACAGCCAGCTCCAGAACAGACAACACAGCCTAGCTCAAGGACTGACCACTACACAGCCCAGCTCCAGAACAGACAACTACATAGCCCAGCTCCAGAACAGACCACTACACAGCCCAGCTCCAGAACAGACAACTACACAGCCCAGCTCCAGAACTGACCACTACCCAGCCCAGCTCCAGGACTGACCACTACACAGCCCAGCTCCAGGACTGACCACTACACAGCCCAGCTCCAGAACTGACCACTACCCAGCCCAGCTCCAGGACTGACCACTACACAGCCCAGCTCCAGGACTGACCACTACACAGCCCAGCTCAAGGACTGACCACTACACAGCCCAGCTCAAGGACTGACCACTACCCAGCCCAGCTTAAGGAATGACCACTACACAGCCCAGCTCCAGAACAGACAACTACACAGCCCAGCTCCAGAACAGACAACTACACAGCCCAGCTCAAGGACTGACCACTACACAGCCCAGCTCCAGAACAGACAACTACATAGCCCAGCTCCAGAACAGACAACTACATAGCCCAGCTCAAGAACAGACCACTACACAGCCCAGCTCCAGAACAGACAACTACACAGCCCAGCTCCAGAACAGACCACTACACAGCCCAGCTCAAGGACTGACCACTACACAGCCCAGCTCCAGGACTGACCACTACACAGCCCAGCTCCAGAACTGACCACTACCCAGCCCAGCTCCAGGACTGACCACTACACATCCCAGCTCCAGGACTGACCACTACACAGCCCAGCTCAAGGACTGACCACTACACAGCCCAGCTCAAGGACTGACCACTACACAGCCCAGCTCCAGAACTGACAACTACACAGCCCAGTTCCAGAACAGACCACTACACAGCCCAACTCCAGAACAGACAACTACACAGCCCAGCTCTAGAACAGATCACTACCCAGCCCAGCTCCAGGACTGACCACTACACAGCCCAGCTCAAGGACTGACCACTACACAGCCCAGCTCAAGGACTGACCACTACACAGCCCAGCTCAAGGACTGACCACTACACAGCCCAGCTCAAGGACTGACCACTACACAGCCCAGCTCCAGAACAGACCACTACACAGCCCAGCTCCGGAACAGACAACTACACAGCCCAGCTCCAGGACTGACCACTACCCAGCCCAGCTCCAGGACTGACCACCACCCAGCCCAGCTCAAGGACTGACCACTACACAGCCCAGCTCCAGGACTGACCACTACACAGCCCAGCTCCAGAACTGACCACTACCCATCCCAGCTCCAGGACTGATCACTACACATCCCAGCTCCAGGACTGACCACTACACAGCCCAGCTCAAGGACTGACCACTACACAGCCCAGCTCAAGGACTGACCACTACCCAGCCCAGCTCAAGGACTGACCACTACACAGCCCAGCTCCAGAACAGACAACTACACAGCCCAGCTCCAGAACAGACAACTACACAGCCTAGCTCAAGGACTGACCACTACACAGCCCAGCTCCAGAACAGACAACTACATAGCCCAGCTCCAGAACAGACCACTACACAGCCCAGCTCCAGAACAGACAACTACACAGCCCAGCTCAAGAACTGACCACTACCCAGCCCAGCTCCAGGACTGACCACTACACAGCCCAGCTCCAGGACTGACCACTACACAGCCCAGCTCCAGAACTGACCACTACCCAGCCCAGCTCCAGGACTGATCACTACACATCCCAGCTCCACGACTGACCACTACACAGCCCAGCTCAAGGACTGACCACTACACAGCCCAGCTCAAGGACTGACCACTACACAGCCCAGCTCCAGAACAGACAACTACACAGCCCAGTTCCAGAACAGACCACTACACAGCCCAGCTCCAGAACAGACAACTACACAGCCCAGCTCCAGAACAGACCACTACCCAGCCCAGCTCCAGGACTGACCACTACACAGCCCAGCTCAAGGACTGACCACTACACAGCCCAGCTCAAGGACTGACCACTACACAGCCCAGCTCAAGGACTGACCACTACACAGCCCAGCTCAAGGACTGACCACTACACAGCCCAGCTCCAGAACAGACCACTACACAGCCCAGCTCCAGAACAGACAACTACACAGCCCAGCTCCAGGACTGACCACTACACAGCCCAGCTCCAGAACAGAAAACTACACAGCCCAGCTCCAGAACAGACAACTACACAGCCCAGCTCCAGGACTGACCACTACACAGCCCAGCTCAAGGACAGACCACTACACAGCCCAGCTCCAGAACAGACCACTACACAGCCCAGCTCAAGGACTGACCACTACCCAGCCCAGCTCCAGAACAGACAACTACACAGCCCAGCTCCAGGACAGACAACTACACAGCCCAGCTCAAGGACTGACCACTACACAGCCCAGCTCAAGGACTGACCACTACACAGCCCAGCTCCAGAACAGACCACTACACAGCCCAGCTCAAGGACTGACCACTACCCAGCCCAGCTCCAGAACAGAACACTACACAGCCCAGCTCCAGGACAGACAACTACACAGCCCAGCTCAAGGACTGACCACTACACAGCCCAGCTCCAGAACAGACAACTACACAGCCCAGCTCCAGAACAGACCACTACACAGCCCAGCTCCAGAACAGACAACTACACAGCCCAGCTCCAGAACAGACCACTACACAGCCCAGCTCCAGAACAGACAACTACACAGCCCAGCTCAAGGACTGACCACTACCCAGCCCAGCTCAAGGACTGACCACTACACAGCCCAGCTCAAGGACTGACCACTACACAGCCCAGCTCAAGGACTGACCACTACACAGCCCAGCTCAAGGACTGACCACTACCCAGCCCAGCTCAAGGACTGACCACTACACAGCCCAGCTCAAGGACTGACCACTACCCAGCCCAGCTCAAGGACTGACCACTTCCCAGCCCAGCTCAAGGACTGACCACTACCCAGCCCAATTCCAGTACAGACCACTACACAGCCCAGCTCCAGAACAGACCACTACACAGCCCAGCTCAAGAACAGACCACCACACTGCCCAGCTCCAGAACAGACAACCACACAGCCCAGCTCCAGAACAGACCACTACACAGCCCAGCTCAAGGACTGACCACTACACAGCCCAGCTCCAGAACAGACAACTACACAGCCCAGCTCCAGAACAGACCACTACACAGCCCAGCTCCAGAACAGACAACTACACAGCCCAGCTCCAGAACAGACAACTACACAGCCCAGCTCAAGGACTGACCACTACCCAGCCCAGCTCAAGGACTGACCACTACACAGCCCAGCTCAAGGACTGACCACTACCCAGCCCAGCTCAAGGACTGACCACTACACAGCCCAGCTCAAGGACTGACCACTACACAGCCCAGCTCCAGAACAGACAACTACACAGCCCAGCTCCAGAACAGACAACTACACAGCCCAGCTCCAGAACAGACAACTACACAGCCCAGCTCAAGGACTGACCACTACACAGCCCAGCTCCAGAACAGACCACTACACAGCCCAGCTCCAGAACAGACCACTACACAGCCCAGCTCCAGAACAGACCACTACACAGCCCAGCTCCAGAACAGACCACTACACAGCCCAGCTCCAGAACAGACCACTACACAGCCCAGCTCCAGAACAGACCACTACATAGCCCAGCTCCAGAACAGACCACTACACAGCCCAGCTCCAGAACAGACAACTACACAGCCCAGCTCCAGAACAGACAACTACACAGCCCAGCTCCAGAACAGACAACTACACAGCCCAGCTCCAGAACAGACAACTACACAGCCCAGCTCCAGAACAGACAACTACACAGCCCAGCTCCAGAACAGACAACTACACAGCCCAGCTCCAGAACAGACAACTACACAGCCCAGCTCCAAAACAGACAACTACACAGCCCAGCTCCAAAACAGACAACTACACAGCCCAGCTCCAAAACAGACAACTACACAGCCCAGCTCCAGAACAGACAACTACACAGCCCAGCTCAAGGACTGACCACTACATAGCCCAGCTCAAGGACTGACCACTACACAGCCCAGCTCCAGAACAGACAACTACACAGCCCAGCTCCAGAACAGACAACTACACAGCCCAGCTCCAGAACAGACAACTACACAGCCCAGCTCCAGAACAGACCACTACCCAGTGCAGCTCCAGAACAGGCCATTACCCATCCCGGCTCCAGAACCGGCCATTACCCATCCCGGCTCCAGAACCGGCCATTACCCATCCCGGCTCCAGAACAGGCCATTACCCATCCCGGCTCCAGAACAGGCCATTACCCATCCCGGCTCCAGAACCGGCCATTACCCATCCCGGCTCCAGAACCGGCCATTACCCATCCCGGCTCCAGAACAGGCCATTACCCAGCCCAGCTCCAGAACAGGCCATTACCCAGCCCGGCTCCAGAACAGGCCACTACCCAGCCCAGCTCCAGAACAGGCCATTACCCATCCCATCTCCAGAACAGCCCCCTACCCATCCCAGCTCCAGGAGAGACCATTACCCAGCCCAGCTCCAGGAGAGACCATTACCCAGCCCAGCTCCAGAACAGGCCATTACCCAGCCCAGCTCCAGAACAGGCAATTACCCAGAGCAGATCCAGAACAGGCCATTACCCAGCCCAGCTCCAGAACAGACCATTACCCATCCAAACTCCAGAACAGACCACGACCCATCCCAGCTCCAGGACAAACCACTACCCAGCCCAGCTCCAGAACAGACCATTACCCATCCCAGCTCCAGAACAGACCACGACCCATCCCAGCTCCAGGACAAACCACTACCCAGCCCAGCATATGAACAGTCTAGCTCCAGAACAGTCTACTACCCAGCTCAGCATAAGATCAGACCAAAACCCAGCCCAGATCCAGAACAGAACACTAACCCGCCCAGATCCAGAAAAGCCCAGCTACAGAACTGCTAAGCGCCTTAATTTTGTCATTAGGGGGGCACTATTTTCACTTTGTAAAAAATCATTCCCAAATTAAACTGCCTCGTACTCAATTCTTGCTCGTACAATATGCATATTATTATTACTATTGGATAGAAAACACTCTCTAGTTTCTAAAACCGTTTGAATTATATCTGTGAGTAAAACAGAACTCAGTTTGCAGCAAACTTCCTGTTAGGAAGTGAAAAATCTGAAATCGAGGCTCTGTTCCAGGGCCTTCCTATTAATTTGCCTGAAATCTATGGATCTACATGCACTGCATACGCCTTCCACTAGATGTCAACAGGCAGTGAGAGGTGGAATGGGGTGTCTAGCTTGATCTGAGGCCGAACAAGAGCTTTTGGAATGACGTGACCAGAATTTTCATTGTCTTGGAAGGCGCGAGAAGGGACCCTAGATTGCGTTCTGAAAAGCTTTCGGTATAGACGTTAGATATCTCTGGCTCTGATTTTATTTGATATATGTGTTAAAAACATCATAAAGTAGTTATTTTAAACCGAGTTATATCAGTTTATTGAACGTTTATTGCAATTTTCGGCATTTTCTTTTCTTTGCGTTATGTGAAGTTGGGCACGTTTGCGCCGCATGGCTAGCTTTGGTTGCTAATTCGACAGGAGAAGAGGACATTCTACAACCAAACAATGATTATTCTGGACAAAGGACAACTTGTACAACATTCTGATGGAAGCTCATCAAAAGTTGGAACCATTTATGATGTTATTTCGTATTTCTGTTGAAAATGTTTAGTCATATTTCCCGCCCTGATTTTGGGCGCTGTCTCGCTATAACGTAAGCTGTATGTCGTACTAAAGTTATTTTTAAAAATCTAACACAGCGGTTGCATTAAGAACTAGTGTATCTTTCATTTGCTGTACAACATGTATTTTTTAGTAAAGTTTATGATGAGTTATTTGATTAGATTAGGTAACTCTCCAAGATTTCTCCGGACAATTTTGTGCATTTTGACTACGTATTCACATTGTAAAACCACGATTTGTACCGCTAAATATGCACATTTTCGAACAAAACATATATGTATTGTGTAATATGATGTTATAGGACTGTCATCTGATGAAGTTTGTCAAGGTTAGTGAATAAATTAATATCTTTTGCTGTTTTTTTCGCTATCGCTACCTTTGCGGTGAATGAATGCGGTTGTGTGGTTGGCTATTGTAGTAAGCTAATATAATGCTATATTGTGTTTTCGCTGTAAAACACTTAAAAAATCTGAAATATTGGCTGGATTCACAAGATGTTTGTCTTTCATTTGCTGTACACCATGTATTTTTCATAAATGTTTTATGATGAGTATTTAGGTATTTCACGTTGGTCTCTGTAATTACTCTGGCTGCTTCGGTGCTATTTGTGATGGTAGCTGCAATGTAAAACTATGATTTGTACCTCAAATATGCACATTTTTCGAACAAAACATAGATTTATTGTATAACATGTTAAAAGACTGTCATCTGATGAAGTTGTTAGTTTGGTTGGTTCTTGGTTAGTTTGGTTGGTTTTGTGCAAGCTACCTGTGCTGTGAAAGAAATGTCTGTGCTTTTTTGTATTTGGTGGTGAGCTAACATAAATATACGTGGTGTTTTCGCTGTAAAACATTTTAAAAATCGGACATGTTGGCTGGATTCACAAGATGTTTATCTTTCATTTGCTGTATTGGACTTGTTAATGTGTGAAAGTTTAATATTTCTACAAAATATTTTTTGAATTTCGCACGCTGCCTTTTCAGTGGAATGTGGGCGGAGTTCCGCTAGCGGAACCCCTGTCCTAGACAGGTTTTAACATCTGCTAACCATGTGTATGTGACAAATAAAATTTGATTTGATTTGATTTGAATCCACGTAAGTCCACCGAATCTGTTACCTTTCATCTGAACAATCTGTTGCGATCTGGAGAGCGGGCCATCAGTTGTTGTTTATAGTTATTACCACAGAGCGCGGCTTGGAGCGCACACTTCAAACATATTGTGTAATGTGAATGGTCAATGATCACGGCCCTACAGATCACAAGCCAATTATGCCATTGATATATGGTTAATATGTAATGAAATTAGATGTATGTATGAAGACAAACTTGAAAGGGTGAAGAATGAAACGGGATTGTTTGCTGATCTGATCAGTTCTGATATCAAACTGATGGAGATTATAGATTGAATAACCGATCACTGATTGAATTATTTGTATTATTCTTCTAATGATTATGATGAATAGTTACGAGCGTAAATGACTCAAGTATGATTCCTATTGACTTCTTATTGAACTGAATTGCTGAATTACCTAATTATGTTAATAATGGCGTGCAACAGAACATTGTCTACACTTGGTTTGTTGTTTTTATTAAAACAGTTTCATTTTATCGATTTTAATCTGAACTAAAGTTTTGATGCTAAGGATTCCACGATGCGGTTAGCCTTTACGTGGAGGGATACAAGGTTAATGAAGGGTTACAGGCTGGATGGATAGAGGATGGATACAGGGTGAGTGCAGGGATACAGGGTGCAGGGGTACAGTTTGAATGGAGGGATCCAGGGTGCAGGGGTACAGTTTGAATGGAGGGATACAGTTTGAGTGGAGGGATCCAGGGTGCAGGGGTACAGTTTGAATGGAGGGATCCAGGGTGCAGGGGTACAGTTTGAATGGAGGGATACAGGGTGAGTGCAGGGATCCAGGGTGCAGGGGTACAGTTTGAATGGAGGGATACAGGGTGAGTGCAGGGATACAGGGTGCAGGGGTACAGTTTGAATGGAGGGATACAGGGTGAGTGCAGGGATCCAGGGTGCAGGGGTACAGTTTGAATGGAGGGATACAGGGTGAGTGGAGGGATACAGGGTGGATGGATGGATTCAGAGTGGATGGATGGATTCAGAGTGGATGGAGGGATTCAGAGTGGATGGAGGGATTCAGAGTGGATGGAGGGATACAGGGTGGATGGATGGATTCAGGGTGGATGGAGGGATTCAGAGTGGATGGAGGGATTCAGAGTGGATGGAGGGATTCAGAGTGGATGGAGGGATTCAGAGTGGATGGAGGGATTCAGGGTGGATGGAGGGATTCAGGGTGGATGGAGGGATTCAGGGTGGATGGAGGGATTCAGAGTGGATGGAGGGATTCAGAGTGGATGGAGGGATTCAGAGTGGATGGAGGGATTCAGGGTGGATGGAGGGATTCAGGGTGGATGGAGGGATTCAGGGTGGATGTATGGATACAGGGTGGATGGAGGGATTCAGAGTGGATGGAGGGATTCAGGGTGGATGGAGGGATACAGGGTGGATGGAGGGATACAGGGTGGATGGAGGGATTCAGGGTGGATGGAGGGATTCAGGGTGGATGGAGGGATTCAGGGTGGATGTATGGATACAGGGTGGATGTTGCCTGTAATCCATGGCTTTTTGTTGGGATATGTACAGTACGTACGGTAACTCTGTGGACGACGTCATCAATGCACTTATTGATGAAGCCAGTGACTGATGTGGTAAACACCTCAATGCCACTTGAGGAATCCCAGAACATATTCCAGTCTGTGATAGCAAAACAGTCCTGTAGCTTAGCATCTGCTTCATCTGAGGGATACAGGGTGGATGGACGGATACAGGGTGGAGGTATTCCGGTTGGCTTGAGGGATACAGGGTGGAGGTATTCCGGTTGGCTTGAGGGATACAGGGTGGAGGGGAAAAGGGTGGATGGAGGGATACAGGGTGGAGGGAAAAAGGGTGGATGGAGGCTTACAGGGTGGAGGGAGAGATACAGGGAGGGATGATACAGAGTGGCTGGAGGGATACAGGGTGGATGATTACAGGGTGGAGGGATTCGGAGTGGCTGTAGGGATACGGGCTGGGTGGAGGGATACGGAGTGTAGGGATACGGGCTGGGTGGAGGGATATGGAGTGTAGGGATACGGGCTGGGTGGAGGGATATGGAGTGTAGGGATACGGGCTGGGTGGAGGGATATGGAGTGTAGGGATACGGGCTGGGTGGAGGGATATGGAGTGTAGGGATACGGGCTGGGTGGAGAGATACGGAGTGTAGGGATACGGGCTGGGTGGAGGGATATGGAGTGTAGGGATACGGGCTGGGTGGAGGGATACGGAGTGTAGGGATACGGGGTGGGTGGAGAGATACGGAGTGTAGGGATACGGGCTGGGTGGAGGGATATGGAGTGTAGGGATACGGGCTGGGTGGAGGGATACGGAGTGTAGGGATACGGGCTGGGTGGAGGGATACGGGTAGGTGGAGGGCTACAGGGTGGAGGGTGGAGGGATTATTTTTCTGTATTCCTCCACCCTGTATCCCTCCACCCCATCAACCTCACCATATTCCTCCACACACCCCGTTCCCTCCACCCAGCCCGTATCTCTCCACCCAGCCCGTATCCCTCCGCCCACCCCGTATCCCTACACTCCGTATCCCTCCACCCACCCCGTATCCCTACACCCCGTATCCCTCCACCCAGCCCGTATCCCTACACTCCATATCCCTCCACCCACCCCGTATCCCTACACTCCGTATCCCTCCACCCAGCCCGTATCCCTACACTCCATATCCCTCCACCCACCCCGTATCCCTACACTCCGTATCCCTCCACCCAGCCCGTATCCCTCCGCCCACCCCGTATCCCTACACTCCGTATCCCTCCACCACCCCGTATCCCTACACCCCGTATCCCTCCACCCAGCCCGTATCCCTACACTCCATATCCCTCCACCCAGCCCGTATCCCTACACTCCGTATCCCTACACTCCGTATCCCTCCACCCAGCCCGTATCCCTACACCCAGCCCGTATCCCTACACTCCGTATCCCTCCACTCCATATCCCTACACTCCATATCCCTCCACCCAGCCCGTATCCCTACACTCCGTATCCCTCCACCCAGCCCGTATCCCTACACTCCGTATCCCTCCACCCAGCCCGTATCCCTACACTCCGTATCCCTCCACCCAGCCCGTATCCCTACACTCCGTATCCCTCCACCCACCCCGTATCCCTACACTCCGTATCCCTCCACCCAGCCCGTATCCCTACACTCCGTATCCCTCCACCCAGCCCGTATCCCTCCGCCCACCCCGTATCCCTACACTCCGTATCCCTCCACCCACCACGTATCCCTACACCCCGTATCCCTACACTCCGTATCCCTACACTCCGTATCCCTCCACCCAGCCCGTATCCCTACACTCCGTATCCCTCCACCCAGCCCGTATCCCTACACTCCGTATCCCTCCACCCAGCCCGTATCCCTACACTCCGTATCCCTCCACCCAGCCCGTATCTCTCCACCCACCCCGTATCCCTACACTCCATATCCCTCCACCCAGCCCGTATCCCTACACTCCGTATCCCTCCACCCAGCCCGTATCCCTACACTCCGTATCTCTCCACCCAGCCCGTATCCCTCCATCCATCCCAGTCACACCATGACTCCGGATAGTATGCAGTACATGCTAGCCCCTTCTAGACCCCCCTCTCTCTCTCTGAACCCCCCTGTCTCCTGGGAACTACTAAGAGCTTATGAGAAACTAAGACAATCTGACAGGATTTGTTCCGGATCTGACCAGTTTAGGGTTTCCAAGCCGTGAGCTGTCAGATGCTTACAGGACATTATATGTGTCTTTGGTACAAGGCTTCCTTCAATTGCGTTCTCTCATTCTTTATTTTGGTAAAAGTTTTCGTTCAAATGCTGTTCTCTCATTGTATATTTTGTTTGCTCTCATTCTTGATAAAATAATTTCTATATGAGTATAATTCTTTATATTGTATAATTCTTTGTGTAGAACAACTTCAGTATTTTCTATTCAGTATTGATGTCTAAATATTTAAATCAAATATGTATTTAAATATATGACAGATTAATGATACCCTGATTAATGGTTTCACAACAAATATAAGTACCAAGACTACTTTATTGCTAAACAAATCCCCTCATCCAATGAGGTCTGAAATCAGTATGCAAAGTCTTTTATTTCTCCTCCTCTAAAAGGCTCTATCCTGCCTGCTACTGGTAAAGACAGCGTAGGTAAAGTCCCCCCTTATCTCAGCTCGCTGGTCACCATAGCAGCGTAGCCCAAAATCAACTCATGTGTCACTTCATCTCTGCCTCACATTGATTCCTCACAAAAATATAATAGCAGCAAACATTTTGGTCCATAAAAGTGGGATCGAGTTTTCTGAGAGAGACAGAGAGTGTGCATCACTAATGTAATTCATCTTAGCCTTTGCATTCCAATGTCTCAGGAGCCATAAAGCTGTGATCCTGCCTGGCCTCTTACCCTCTCTAACATCCACCCTGCTACCCACCCTGCTATCTATCCTGTCGTATTGACAGAGAACTGCATTTGCTAAAATGATGAATATTTGATGTGGACAAGGTTTCAGAGGCCCTGGGCGGATGTAAATAAGTGAAAAGCAGATCAGATGATATTCACCACAGAATGAAACATTGATGAGGCATGAGCATCTATTTAAGAGCTGGACCTGACATGGTGTTTACAGTAGGGGCAGAATGAGGGTCAGGGAGTGACTGGGCCGTCTAACAGGAGGATAACGTTACCCGACACAAACACTAGGACTGCCCCCAGAAACAAAGTGTCTGAACCACAGGGTCAAAAACACAGGGTCAGAAACACAGGGTCAGGAACACAGGGTCAGGAACACAGGGTCAGGAAAACTCAGCGGAAACACAGGGTAGAGATTATCATCCTGAATATTAATGTTACACACAGACACTCAACCATGCAAATTTGCGGGATTATTATTTATTTGGACATCACACATTATAGTCTTACTCTTATACAGACATCGTACACACTCACTATATCACACCCAATATCATACACATCAACTTCCTCAGATTTACTACACATGTAATATCTTGTCTCAATTTTCTAAAATCTGTGGCATTGTCTCACAGGCAAACAGCCAATGGAATAAAACAAATTTTGCTAGAACCTATTTCTTGAATTCTAAACATCAGACATTTGAAAGCTCTAGTTTAGACTGTCATAATACCTCTGATGGAAGTAACTTTACAAGCACTAATTATGGTCAATTTAGACTGAGAATAGTATCTAGTTATGGTAAGGGGTGAAATAATGGCCAGTTAGAATTGCAACAATTTAGCAGATTATAAAAAAGATCAGCCTTTACATGGCTAAAAGAAAAGGAATATAACATATACAGGAAACTCACTCTACATCCTTCGATGAAGTTGCGCGGAAAAGGAATGGTGAAATAATTTTCTGTCATGGACAAAGGAACTCAAAAGGTGTGATGATATTAATTAACAAAAATGGTGATCTGAATGTGCAAATAGTCAGGAATGATTCGCAAAGAAGGTGGATCTTTTTTTGGATGAAAGTGGATGAAAAAGGGATTTGGCTCATTAATCTATATGGTCCAAATCAGGATGAGCCACACTTCTTCGGAAATATTTATACCAATTCAATGAACTTCTAGGCAACAAATTATCAAATCATTAGAAATACCTCAATGGGCCTTAATTAAAGGAAATCACTCCACAAACTGTCATCACCGTGCCCTTAAGGAAATCACAAATTTTATGGACACATTAGAAATAGTGGATATTTGGAGACTAAAAACCCCGACCTAGTGAGATATACATGGAGGAGACTTAATCAAGCTAGTCGTCTTGACTACTTTCTTGTCTCTTTCTCTCTTGCATCAAAGGTTAAACAAGTTTTAATAGGAGACATAATGTGATCGGATCATCATCTAATTGGCATTCACATAACTCTTATAGAATTTCAATGTAGAAATTTAATTAAAATTTACTGGGGGACACCTTATTTTTTACTAAGACAAAATAATTTATAACTGAATTTTTCCAGTATAATATAGGAACAGCAAATCCACTTATTGTTTGGGATACTTAGTGCTTGTAATAATTAGTGCTTGTAAATACCCTCAGAGGTCATTCAATTCAATATTCATCAATAATAAAAAAGCAGTTTCTGGCTAAAGAGACAAGAATAACAAGTCAAATACATGAACTAATAGTAGATGGCAATAAAAACAATACTACAGAGATACAAAATAAGTTAGAGAAAAAACAAAGATCTTGAGGAACTTATTCAACAACCATCTTTTTTATTTTATTTAACCAGGTAGGCCAGTTGAGAACAAGTTCTCATTTACAACTGAGACCTGGCCAAGATAAAGCAAAGCAGTTGGGACAAATACAACAACACAGAGTTACACATGGAGTAAACAAAACATACAGTCAATAATACAGTAGAAAAATAAGTATATACAATGTGAGCAAGTGAGGTGAGATAAGGGAGGTGAAGGCAAAAAAAGGCCATGGTGGCGAAGTAAATACAATATAGCAAGTAAAACACTAGAATGGTAGATTTGCAGTGGAAGAATGTGCAAAGTAGAAATATAAATAATGGGGTGCAAAGGAGCAAAATAAATAAATAAATAAATAAATAAATACAGTAGGGGAAGAGGTAGTTGTTTGGCCTAAATTATAGATGGGCTATGTACAGGTGCAGTAATCTGTGAGCTGCTCTTACAGCTGGTGCTTAAAGCTTGTGAGGGAGATAAGTGTTTCCAGTTTCAGAGATTTTTTTGTAGTTCGTTCCAGTCATTGGCAGCAGAGAACTGGAAGGAGAGGCGGCCAAAGGAGGAATTGGCTTTGGGGGTGACCAGAGAAATATACCTGCTGGAGCGCATGCTACAGGTGGGTGCTGCTATGGTGACCAGCGAGCTGAGATAAGGGGGGACTTTACCTAGCAGGGTCTTGTAGATGACCTGGAGCCAGTGGGTTTGGCGACAAGTATGAAGCGAGGGCCAGCCAACGAGAGTGTACAGGTCGCAGTGGTGGGTAGTATATGGGGCTTTGATTACAAAACGGATGACACTGTGATAGACTGCATCCATTTTATTGAGTAGGGTGTTGGCGGCTATTTAGTAAAGGACATCGCCGAAGTCAAGGATCGGTAGGATGGTCAGTTTTACGAGGGTATGTTTGGCAGCATGAGTGAAGGATGCTTTGTTGCGAAATAGGAAGCCGATTCTAGATTTAACTTTGGATTGGAGATGTTTGATGTGAGTCTGGAAGGAGAGTTTACAGTCTAACCAGACACCTAGGTATTTGTAGTTGTCCACATAATCTAAGTCAGAACCGTCCAGAGTAGTGATGCTGGATGGGCGGGCAGGTGCAGGCAGCGCTCGGTTGAAGAGCATGCATTTAGTTTTACTTGTATTTAAGAGCAGTTGGCGGCCAAGGAAGGAGAGTTGTATGGCATTGAAGCTCGTCTGGAGGGTTGTTAAAACTTCTTCGGGATAGGGGGCAGCATTTTCACTTTTGGATAAATAGCGTGCCCAATTTCAACTTCCTTCTACTCATCCTCAGAATATAAGATATGCATATTATTAGTAGATTTGGATAGAAAACACTCTGAAGTTTCTAAAACTGTTTGAATCATGTCTGTGAGTATAACAGAACTTATGTAGCAGGCAAAACCCCGAGGACTAACCATTCAGTCCCCGAGGACTAACCATTTTTTTTTTTTTTTGAGGTCACTGTCTGTTCAATGAGTGTTCATTGGGATAATAGATTTCCTATGGACTTGTTTGCAGTTCCTACCGCTTCCACTGGATGTCACCAGTCTTTGGAAATTGGTTGAGGTTATTCCTTTGTGCAATGAAGAAGTACGGCCATCTTGAATCAGAGTAACGTTAAGTCTACTGTTTGAGAGTTGCGCAAGACTAGAAAAGTAGCGTTAGTTTGTTGTCCTCCTGTATTGAACAGATAGATCCGTCTTCAATTTGATCGATTATTAACATTTAAAAATATCTAAAGTTGTATTACAAAAGTAGTTTGAAATGTTTTGGCAAAGTTTACCGTTAACTTTTGAGATATTTTGTAGTGATGTTGCATGAATTGGAAGCTGCTTTTTTCTGGATCAAACGCGCCAAATAAATGGACACTTTGGATATATATGGACGGAATTAATCGAACAAAAGGACCATTTGTGATGTTTATGGGACATATTGGAGTGCAAACAAAAGAAGCTCGTCAAAGGTAAGGCATGATTTATATTTTATTTCTGCGTTTTGTGTTGCGCCTGCAGGGTTGAAATATGCTACACTCTCTTTGTTTACTGTTGTGCTATCATCAGATAATAGCATCTTTTTGAAATCAGAGACGTTGGCTAGATTCACAACATGTGTAGCTTTAATTTGGTGTCTTTCATGTGTGATTTCATGAAAGAAGGATTTTTATAGTAATATATTTGAATTTGAATTAACAGTTTGGGTCTAAAGTGTCTCCCCCTTTGAAGATGGGGATGACCACAGCTGCTTTCCAATCTTTGGGAATCTCAGACGACACGAAATAGAGGTTGAACAGGCTAGTAATAGGGGTTGCAACAATTTTGGGCAGATCATTTTAGAAAGAAAGGGTCCAGATTGTCTAGCCCAGCTGATTTGTAGGGGTCCAGATTTTGCAGCTCTTTCAGAACATCAGCTGACTAGATTTGGGAGAAAGAGAAATGGGGAAAGCTTGGGCGAGTTGCTGTGGGGGGTGCAGTGCTGTTGACCGGGGTAGGGGTAGCCAGGTGGAAAGCATGGCCAGCCGTAGAAAAATGCTTATTGAAGTTCTCAATTATAGTGGATTTATCGGTGGTGACAGAATTTCCTATCCTCAGTGCAGTGGGCAGCTGGGAGGAGGTGCTCTAATTCTCCATGGACTTTAGTGTCCCAGAACTTTTTTGAGTTTGTGTTGCAGGAAGCAAATTTCTGCTTGAAAAAGCTAGCCTTGGCTTTTCTAACTGCCTGTGTATATTGGTGTCTAACTTCCCTGAAAAGTTGCATATCACGGGGGCTGTTCGATGCTAATGCAGAACGCCATAGGATGTTTTTGTGCTGGTCAAGGGCAGTCAGGTCTGGAGAGAACCAAGGGCTATATCTGTTCCTGGTTCTACATTTTTTGAATGGGGCATGCTTATTTAAGCTGGTGAGGAAGGCATTTAAAAAAGATAACCAGACATCCTCTACTGACGGGATGAGGTCAATATCCTTCCAGGATACCCGGGCCAGGACAATTAGAAAGGCCTGCTCGCTGAAGTGTTTCAGGGATCGTTTGACAGTGATGAGTGGAGGTCGTTTGACCGTTGACCCATTACGGATGCAGGCAATGAGGCAGTGATCGCTGAGATCTTGGTTGAAAACAGCAGAGGTGTATTTAGAGATCAAGTTGGTTAGGATGATATCTATGAGGGTGCCCGTGTTTACGGCTTTGGGGTGGTACCTGGTAGGTTCATTGATAATTTGTGTGAGATTGAGGGCATCAAGCTTAGATTGTAGGATGGCTGGGGTGTTAAGCATGTCCCAGTTTAGGTCACCTAGCAGCACAAACTCTGAAGATAGATGGGGGGAAATCAGTTCACATATGGTGTCCAGAGCATAGCTGGGGGCAGAGGGTGGTCTATAGCATGCGGCAATGGTGAGAGACTTGTTTTTAGAGAGGTGGATTTTTAAAAGTTTTTTTTTTTAAAGATACATTTTTAAAAGATCAAATTGTTTGGGTAAAGACCAGGATAGTAAGACAGAACTCTGCAGGCTATCTCTGCAGTAGATTGCAACACCGCCCCCTTTGGCCGTTCTATCTTGTCTGAAAATGTTGTAGTTAGGGATGGAGATTTCAGAGTTTTTGGTGGTCTTCCTAAGCCAGGATTCAGACACGGCTAGAACATCCGGGTTGGCAGAGTGTGCAAAAGCAGTGAATAAAACAAACTCAGGGAGGAGGCTTCTTATGTTAACATGCATGAAACCAAGGCTATTACGGTTACAGAAGTCATCAAAAGAGAGTGCCTGGGAGTAGGAGTAGGATAAGGGTACGGCTAAAAGCTATGAGAATTGGCCGTCTAGGACGTCCGGAACAGAGAGTAAAAGGAGCAGGTTTCTGGGGGCGATAAAATAGCTTCAAGGTATAATCTACAGACAAAGGTATGGCAGGATGTGAATACAGTGGAGGTAAACCTAGGCATTGAGTGATGATGAGAGATATATTGTCTCTAGAAACATCATTGAAACCAGGTGATGTCATCGCATGTGTGGGTGGTGGAACTGAAAAGTTGGATAAGGTATAATGAGCAGGGCAAGAGACTCTACTGAAATAAGCCAATAAACACTAACCAGGACAGCAATGGACAAGGCATATTGACATTAAGGAGAGGCATGCTTAGACAAGTGATTATAAGGGTCCAGTGAGTAGTGAGGTTGGTTGGGGTCACGGCGTATGTAATGTAATCTATTACAAAAATAAAGCAAACTGGATGGGAAAAAAAACCAATGCACAAAATTCTTCCTGAATCTCCAATACAGGAACTCTAACAAAAATAATTTACAGAAACTCGTTACTGAAAGACGGAGTCATCTATGATTCTACAAATGATATTTTAAAAAAGGAAGCTAAATATTTTAAGCATATGTTCTCTTTTCCGTCTCATCCCACTGAATGAAGATGACGGTATTGAATTCTTTCCAAATAATACAAAAAATGTAAAATGTATGTACAGAAAGATCAGTGTGAAGGCCAAATTACAGAGGAATAACTTTGAGGAAATTAAGTACTTTCAGTCTGGAAAAACCCCAGGGCTTGATGGCATACCGGTAGAGGTATATCAAGCCTTTTTGATATACTAAAAGCTCCATTGTTAGATTGTTTTAGCTACTCCTATAGAAATGGAAGTCTGTCAGGTACTCAGCAGGAAGGTCTGATTTCACTATTATTAAATCAAGACCCAGATGGCAAATATAAAGACCCAGTCTATCTAATAAACTGGAGGCCCCTTACACTTCAATATGGTGATGCAAAAATACTAGCGAAATGCATAGCACTCAGAATTAAAAGGGTTTTACCAGGTATTGTTCATCCTGATCAGACAGGTTTTTTACATGGACGATACATTGGAGATAATATACGACAACTACTAGAAATAATAGAACATCATGAAACATCTAAGAAGCCCGGAATGGTGATATTGCGGATTTTGAAAAGGCATTTGTAAGACTGGATTTTATTTAAAAATTCATGAATTTCGGTGATTACTTTTTCCCATTTTATAAGAGAATGTGTGGCAAGCCCAGGTGTAAATAGTAAATTACAGCTACTTCTCAGAGTTTGAATTGTCAAGAGGAGTTAAACAAGGGTGTCCGCTGTCACCATATCTATTCGTTATGGCCATTGAAATGCTAGCTATTAAAATCAGATCCAATAACAACATTAGAGGATTAGAAATCCAAGGCTAAAAACAAAGGTGTCCATGTATGCCGATGACTCAAGTTTTATGTTAAGTCCGCAAGCTAGATCCCTGCAATGTTTCATTAAAGATCTAGATAACTTTTCTGGACTAAAACCTAATTATAATAAGTGTACAATATTATGTATTGGATCTTTAAAAAATACATTTTTTACATTAGCCTGCAGTTTACCTACAAAATGGGCTGAAGTAGACATACTTGTTATTCATATCACAAAATATATACATAAGCTCTCCACAATGAATTTCAATAGAAAACTTGTAAAAATAGACAAGATCCTGCAACCATGAAGAAGTAAATACATGTCTATTTATGGAAAAATTGCCCTGATTAACTCCTTAGTCATATCTCAGTTTACTCACTTACTTACGGCGCTGCCTACTCCTGATGATTCGTTTTTCAAATCATATGAGCAACAAATATGTTGCTTTATCTGGGACGCTAAACCAGACAAAATATAATAATGAATAGGGAGGGGTTGAGATTATTAAATATAAAAGCACTAAACCTCTCTAAAAGCTTCACTTATTCAAAAGTTGTTGTTTTTTACAGAAAAATAGGGTCAGTGTCACGCTGGTATGAAGGATTTGGAGACAGGCGCAGGAATACACAATAGGGTTTTTTAATCCACCCAAAACAAACACGTATACAAAAACACTGGGCTGTACCCAAACAAAAGAGCGAGGGTTAACCTCGTTGGATGACATGGGACGATACCCATAATACAGAATATATATAAAGCACGCGGTGTAACAGCTGCATAGGTACTCACACCACCAACGGACATGGGAACAATAACCGACAAAGACAGAGGGAACAGAGGGCACATATATAACATACTAACCAGGGGAAATGGGAACCAGGTTTGTGTAAGCAGACATTATCATCAACCCCGGACTGTCTTGAATCCCGTTCAGTGAAGCCGGGGACGTAGACCTCCGGAAATGGTGAACAGAATGAGCAGCAGTACCGGGGGGATCCGTGACAGTCAGTAACACAGGGTCAGAATGAAAAAGGGTCATGGTCACATGGTCAGAAACAGAGTCAGAAACAAAGGATCAGAAACACAGTGTCAGAAATATTAATCAGAAACACAGGGTCTGAAACACAAGGTCTGAAACACATATCAGAAACACAGGGTCAGAAACACAGGGTCAGAAATACTAATCAGAAACAGAAGGTCAGAAACAGAAGGTCAGAAACACAGGGTCAGTATATCAGGGTCAGATACACAGGGTCAGATACACAGGGTCAGATACACAGGGTCAGATACACAGGGTCAGATACACAGGGTCAGATACACAGGGTCAGAAATACTAATCAGAAATACTAATCAGAAACAGAAGGTCAGAAACACAGGGTCAGTATATCAGGGTCAGTATATCAGGGTCAGATACACAGGGTCAGATACACAGGGTCAGATACACAGGGTCAGATACACAGGGTCAGAAATACTAATCAGAAACAGAAGGTCAGAAACAGAAGGTCAGAAACACAGGGTCAGTATATCAGGGTCAGATACACAGGGTCAGATACACAGGGTCAGATACACAGGGTCAGATACACAGGGTCAGTATATCAGGGTCGGACACACAGGGTCAGATACACAGGGTCAGAAACACAGGTTAAGAACAGCAGGGTCAGAAACACAGGGTAACAAACACAGGGTAATAAACAGAGGTTCAGAAAACCTCATCAGAAAGACAGGTTCAGACACACCCGGTCAGAAACAGTGTCAGAATTTCTAATCAGAATCACAGGATCAGATACACAGGGTCAGATACACAGGGTCAGATACACAGGGTCAGATACACAGGGAGAGAAACACAGGGAGAGAAACACAGGGTCAGAAACACAGGGTCAGAAACACAGGGTCAGAAACACAGGGTCAGAAACACAGGGTCAGAAACACAGGGTCAGAAACACAGGGTCAGAAACACAGGGTCAGAAACACCAATCAGAAACACAGGGTCAGGAACACAGGGTCAGAAACACAGGGTCAGAAACACAGGGTCAGAAACACAGGGTCAGAAACACAGGGTCAGAAACACAGGGTCAGAAACACAGGGTCAGATACACAGGGTCAGAAACACAGGGTCAGAAACAGAAGGTCAGAAACACCAATCAGAAACACAGGGTCAGAAACACAGGGTCAGATACACAGGGTCAGATACACAGGGTCAGAAACACAGGGTCAGAAACACTATCCAGAAACACAGGGTCAGAAACACAGGGTCAGAAACACAGGGTCAGAAACACAGGGTCAGAAACACAGGGTCAGAAACACAGGGTCAGAAACACAGGGTCAGGAACACAGGGTCAGAAACACAGGGTCAGAAACACAGGGTCAGAAACACAGGGTCAGAAACACAGGGTCAGAAACACAGGGTCAGAAACACAGGGTCAGAAACACAGGGTCAGAAACACAGGGTCAGAAACAGAAGGTCAGAAACACCAATCAGAAACACAGGGTCAGAAACACAGGGTCAGATACACAGGGTCAGAAACACAGGGTCAGAAACAGAAGGTCAGAAACACAGGGTCAGAAACACAGGGTCAGATACACAGGGTCAGAAACACAGGGTCAGAAACACAGGGTCAGAAACACCAATCAGAAACACAGGGTCAGAAACAGTGTCTGAAATATAGGGTTAGTAATACAGGGCCAGAAAAACATTGCCATCATCAGACTTGTGTTTTTTGTTCTGTGACAAAAGTTTTGTATTGAATTGCCAGCAGGCCTTCTGTGGGTCAATGTTGTTAAATGTGCCATTGAAACTAGAGAGAATCCCAGAGGACCTAGCTGCTATCCAGCATGATGTGTACTGTAGTTATCCCTCTTGTCTTCCTAGTGAAAGCTTCTCTGAGGCGTCCTATATACCACAGCTCAACACAGTCAGTAAATCACTGTCCACACCCTAAAACACTTCCGAAACCTAAACCTCACACAAAACACTTCAACATACAACATACACTTACTGTGGCTCATAGGCTGTGGTAACAGTTGTTGCATTATATATTTTGAGAGCAGTAAACCAACCTGCTGTGGTTTACCCACAGGACTGCTTTACACCACACTTTAAAAATACGTTATCTATTCACCACAGAGACAGAGACAGAGCAGAGAGGAATAGAGAGAAGATGGGAGGAAATGGGAGGAGAGATGAGAGTAGAGAAGAGAGGAGAGGAGAAGAGGATGAGAGGAGATGAGAATGTTGTGTCCACATCAGGGCCTCAGAGGCCACAGTTACCCGACACCACAGAGAGAGAGAAGGAGGGTTGGAGAGAGAGAAGGAGGGATGGAGAGAGAGAAGGAGGGTTGGAGAGAGAGAAGGAGGGTTGGAGAGAGAGAAGGAGGGTTGGAGAGAGAGAAGGAGGGTTGGAGAGAGAGAAGGAGGGTTGGAGAGAGAGAAGGAGGGTTGGAGAGAGAGATGAGGAATGAGAGAGAGATGAGGAATGAGAGAGAGATGAGGAATGGAGAGAGAGATGAGGAATGGAGAGAGAGAAGGAGGGATGAGAGAGAGAGAGAAGGAGGGATGAGAGAGAGAGAGAAGGAGGGATGAGAGAGAGAGAGAAGGAGGGATGAGAGAGAGAGAGAAGGAGGGATGGAGAGAGAGAGAGAGAGAAGGAGGGTTGGAGAGAGAGAGAGAGAGAAGGAGGGATGGAGAGAGAGAAGGAGGGATGGAGAGAGAGAAGGAGGGTTGGAGAGAGAGAAGGAGGGTTGGAGAGAGAGAAGGAGTGTTGGAGAGAGAGAAGGAGGGTTGGAGAGAGAGAAGGAGTGTTGGAGAGAGAGAAGGAGGGTTGGAGAGAGAGGAGGAGGGTTGGAGAGAGAGAAGGAGGGTTGGAGAGAGAGAAGGAGGGTTGGAGAGAGAGAAGGAGGGTTGGAGAGAGTAGGGATGGGGAGAGAGGATGGATGGGGAGAGAGGAGGGATGGGGAGAGAGGAGGGATGGGGAGAGAGGAGGGATGGGGAGAGAGGAGGAGGGATGAGGGAGATGGAGAAATGGATGGATGGAGAGAGAGATGGAAGGATGGAGAGAGAGGGAAGATGGAGAAAGGTGGGATGGTGAGAAGGAGGAATGGGGAGAAAAGGAGGGATGAGAGATGGGGAGAGAAGGAGGGAAGGAGAGAGAAGGAGGGTTGGAGAGAGAGAATGAGGGATGAGAGAGATGGAGGGAAAGAATTTAACCTTTATTTAACTAGGCAAGCCAGTTAAGAACAAATTCTTAATTACGATGACAGCCTACCCCGGCCAAACCCGGTGACGCCTCTTTCACTGAGATGCAGTGCCTTAGACCGGAGGGATGGATAGAGAGAAGGAGGAATGAGAGAGAGGAGGGCTAAGAGTGAGAGATGGAAGTATGAGAGAGAGAGGAGGGAAGGAGAGAGAGGGGGAAGGAGAAAGAGATGGAGAAATAGAGAGAGGAGAGATAAGTGTATTACACCATCTTCTTCTTCGTTGAGGTTTTATGGCGGTGTGCATACCAGTATTAGGTGCATTACCGAGTGAGATGAGACAATGGAGGTATTCTAGCTTCTGTACTCCAGTCTTCATGAATAGATGAAGAAATTATTGCTAAGTGAATTACAATTTGTTCTAGATGGGTTTTGAGTAAATTGGAGAGGGTGAAGCTTATTCCCAGGGATGTGATAGTCCTTCTAAATGTTTGCCTTTGATGTTCATGTCAGTGAAGGGGGACGTGATCTCAAGTTTCTGCTGCTAGACAGTTGGGACATGAACCTGTGTTGTGGAGAGATTGATTGAGGCTGTTGTTTCCTATATTACATCTTGATCAACAGATGACTGATCATACTGTGGCTACCCATTGTTCAACCTCCCTGTTTGATGACAGAACACTGCTGCCGCCTACATCCATTTCCCCAGTCGCCCCCCAGGCAGGAGCATCAGCAACACCGGCCAGCCAAGAGGAGAGGGATGAGGAGAGGGGGACACCACACTGTACCACACAGCACTCTGCCCTGGGGCCTTAGCCCCCTCCTCCACATAAACCCTTCACCATTAAAGCACCCCATCCCTCTTTCCACCGAACCCCCACTCCATCCCAGAGTTACCCCCACACTCCAGCAGGACACTGTGGAAGACCCCCGTCCACCCAGGCACCCCCACCCTAAACCCAACACTGCCCTGTCTATTAAGGGGCATGCTAACATGTTAGCCTAGCACCGCCCTGATTATTAAGGGGCATGCTAACATGTTAGCCTAGCACCGCCCTGATTATTAAGGGGCATGCTAACATGTTAGCCTAGCACCGCCCTGATTATTAAGGGGCATGCTAACATATTAGCCTAGCACTGCCCTGATTATTTAAAGTAACTGTCCAGTGAAAATCCCCAAAATCCTTGCGATTTCCTCATAGAGGATGATGTCATTCTCCTGTGGAGGATAAGATGGCCAATCAGAGGTCTACTTGCATTCATATTTTGAATGACCAGTATACGCCAACACCATCTTGTTGTGGGAGTACCCCCACAACATTCCAACACAGAAAAGCTGCTTTTTAACAAAGTTAGTTAAAAATACCATAATTAATTATAGGTCATATTTAATATCTGAAAACACTGGACAGTTACTATAGCAGAGGTCTGCTGGCTAGTCATGACATTGCTATGCTGAGTGAAGTCTGCTGGCTAGTCATGACATTGCTATGCTGACTGAAGTCTGCTGGCTAGTCATTGCTATGCTGAGTGAAGTCTGCTAGCTAGTCATTGCTCTGCTGAGTTAAGTCTGCTGGGTAGTCATGACATTGGGGCCATACAGGGCTTGTGCCTTGTGATTGTTCTTGACAATTGTTAATTTCTCTCTCTATGTAAGAACGCTGTTCATTGACTACAGCTCAGCCTTCAACCCCATTATAAGCTTAGGGCCCTGGGTCTGAACCCCGCTGTTACGAACCCATTTGAACCTGCAGTCTAGGGGGGATGGAAACGAGACCCGTAACATATCTCATGCAAATCATCACAGTGAAAAGGAACAGTGAGAACTAATAACAGACAACATAAATTTACCGTCAAACACTTGTGGTTTATTTGTTAACCTGTTTGGGGTGCAGCCCGACACCGGTACACTTATGACAACATCCAGCTCAAGTGCAGGGCGCGAAATTCAAAAGATATTTTTTTTAAATATTTAACTTTCACACATTAACAAGTCCAATACAGCATATGAAAGGTACACATCTTGTGAATCCAGCCAACATGTCCGATTTTTAAAATGTTTTACAGGGAAGACACAATATGTAAATCTATTAGCTAACCACGTTAGCAAAAGACACCACTTTTCTTACTCCATCAGTTTTTTACTCCATCAGTAGCTATCACAAATTCGACCAAATAAAGATATAAATAGCCACTAACCAAGAAACAACTTCATCAGATGACAGTCTGATAACATATTTATTGTATAGCATATGTTTTGTTCGAAAAATTTGCATATTTCAGGTATAAATCATAGTTTACATTTCAGCTACAATCAGAAATTGCACCGAAAGCAGCCATAATATTTACAGACACCAACGTCAAATACCTAATTACTCATCATAAAACATTTCTGAAAAATACATAGTGTACAGCAATTGAAAGACAGGCATCTTGTGATTCCAGACAATATTTCCGATTTATCAAGTGTTTTACAGCGAAAACACAATATAGCGTTATATTAGCGTAGCCACAATAGCCAGAAACACTTGGGCGCCGACGACCAGTTCATATGCACGACAGATATTAGAAATAGCATCATAAAATGTTTCTTACTTTTGGTGATCTTCCGTCAGAATGTTGGACAAGGTGTCCTTTGTCCAGAACAGTCGTTGTTTGGATCTGGAACGGCAAATGTCCCTCTTGATTTAGCATGGGCACTTGCCAAGTGGCACGGATCTCTCCAACGTCAACAAAGTCAGAGAACGGAACACGGCAAAACTCCCGAAAAAATTTCAATAATCTGATTAAACTATATTGAAAAAACATACTTTACGATGATATGGTCACATGTATCAAATAAAATCTAAACCGGAGATGTTAGTCGTCCATAACGACAGCTAAACAGAAGGCAAATCCATGTCCCCTTTCGCGCGCTCCAGAAACAGGAAATGGACGGTCACGTCATACAAAGAGCTTTAATTCCACCTCAGACCAAGATAAACACGAAATTTCTTCTCTCACCGCCTCTTGACAACCAGGGGAAGGTGTATGAAGTGTACGTAGACTCTTACGTATCATGCCCATGTATAGGCAGGAAGTTGAACAGAGCATTGATTTCTGACATTCCACTTCCTGGTCAGGAAATGTGCTGCAGAATGAGTTCTGTTTCACTCAGAGAAATAATTCAAACGGTTTTAGAAACTAGAGAGTGTTTTCTATCCAATAGTAATAATAATATGCATATTGTACGAGCAAGAATTGAGTACGAGGCCGTTTGAAATGGGCACCATTTAACTGGCTACTCAATACTGCCCCTTGCAGCCATAAGAAGTTAAACACACGGTAAAGGGTTAGGGGGGGGGGGGGCTGAGCTGAATCTCCAAGGAAAGAAAAAATAAATATCCAAAAACCCCTAAGCTAAAATTACCTGCTTCAACCACCGCTACGACTTGGCTTTGTACCCCCTTTTCCCACCAACAAACAAACAGCCATACACCATAACAATACATACTCACATAATAATGGACAAATGTGACATGTAGGTGCAAAAACAAAAGAGAGATCACTGCAGACACAACTGATTGGGATTCTTTTAAACCAAGGGAAAGGGGATGTGATTGGGTAAGGGAAAAGGAGCAGGTGTGTCTTCTGATTGGCGACTGATTGGCGACTGATGAGTGACACCTGTCACTAGGGCAGAAGGAAAGAAAACAAATACACACAGGATAATTGTATCCGTAACACCCGCCCTGTGCAACTGGGTCCTGAACTTCTTGATGGGCCGCCCCCAGGTGGTGAAGGTAAGAAACAAAACCTCCAGTACGCTGATCCTCAACACAGGGGCCCCTCCTGTATTCCCTGTTCACCCATGACTGCATGGCCACGTTTACAGAATCACCATTGAGAGCATCTTGTCGGGCCGTATCACCACCTGGTATGGCACAACCGCAGGGCTCTCCAGAGGGTAGTGAGGTCTGCACAACGCATCACCATTGGCAAACTACCTGCCCTCCAGGACACCTACACCACTCGATGTCACAGGAAGGCCATAAAGATCATCAAGGACAACAACCACCCGAGCCACTGCCTGTTCACCTCGCTATCTTCCAGAAGGCGAGGTCAGTACAGGTGCATCAAAGCAGTGACCGAGAGACTGAAAAACAGCTTCTTTCTCAAGGCCATCAGACTGTTACACAGCCACCACTTTACTGGCCGCTGCCAACATACTGACTCAACTCCAGCCACTTTAATAATGGGAATTGATGGAAATTATGTAAAAATGTATCACTAGCCACTTTAAACAATGCCACTTAATATAATGTTTACATACCCTACATTACTCATCTCATATGTATATGTATATACTCTACTCTATATCCTCTACTTAATCACCCTCCCGGATCCGGGATCCTCCTCATCAGAAAAGCTGACTAGCATAGCCTAGCATAGCGCCACACGTAAATAATAGCATATAAATATCATGAAATCACAAGTCCAATACAGCAAATGAACGATAAACATCTTGTGAATCCAGCCAACATTTCCGATTTTTAAAATGTTTTACAGCGAAAACACAATATATATTTATGTTAGCTCACCACAATAGCCAAACACACAACGCCATGTTTTCACCGCCAACATAGCTTTCACAAAACCCACAAATAGAGATAAAATGAATCACTAACCTTTGAACAACTTCATCAGATGACAGTCTTATAACATCATGTTATACAATACATTTATGTTTTGTTCGAAAATGTGCATATTTATAGCTACAAATCCTGGTTTTACAATGTGAATACGGCGCCATGATGCACCAAATTGTCCGGAGATATTTTGGACAGTCACGTAATCTAACCAAAAAACTCATCATAAACTTTACTAAAAAATACATGTTGTACAGTAAATGAAAGATACACTGGTTCTTAATGCAACCGCTGTGTTAGATTTTAAAAAATTACTTTAGTACAAAGTACAGCATGGACTATTCTGAGACAGCGCCCAGCAATTCTCCACCTTGTTGGAGCCAACATATACCACAAAAATATGAAATAACATCATAAATATTCTCTTACCTTTGATGATCTTCCATCAGAATGTAGTGCAAGGAGTCCTATTTCCACAATAAATCGTTGTTTTGTTTTCGAATGTCCATTTCTTCTGTCGAATTAGCAACTTTGGCTAGCATTGTGGCGCACACGTGTCCATCAAGTCTTGGCGCATGGAACGAAAAACTCCAAAAGTCACAATAAACGTTGAATAAACTGGTCAAACTCGGTTGAAAATCCATCTTTATGATGTTTTTATCATATGTATCCAATAAAGTCCGAGACGGAGCATTTCGTCGTGTATACCTAACGCATTTCATAAGACAATGTCGTGTTCCCTGGTGCGCAGCTGAATACTGACAATAGGGCGGACCTGTCACTCCAAAAGCTCTCATTCGGTCTCACATCAAGCTAGACACCCCATTCAACATTCTACTGCCTGTTGACATCTAGTGGAAGGCGTATGAAGTGCATACAGATCCATAAATATAAGGCAATTGAATAGGCAAGCCCTGACACAGAGCCCCATTTTCAGAATTTTCACTTCCTGTTTGGAAGTTTGCTGCCAAATGAGTTCTGTTTTACTCACAGATATAATTCAAACAGTTTTAGAAACTTCAGAGTGTTTTCTATCCAATAGCAATACTAATATGCATATTGTATGATCTAGAACAGAGTACGAGGCCATTTAATTTGGGCACGATTTTTTCCCAAAGTGAAAACAGCGCCCCCTATTAAGAAGATATCATCTACTGCATCTTGCCATCTTTATGTAATACATGTATCACTAGCCACTTTAAACTATGCCACTTTATGTTTATATACCCTACATTACTCATCTCATATGTATATACTGTACTCTATACCATCTACTGCATCTTGCCTATGCCGTTCTGTACCATCACTCATTCATATATATTTATGTACATATTCTTTATCCCTTTACACTTGTGTGTATAAGGTAGTAGTTGTGGAATTGTTAGGTTCGATTACTTGTTGGTTATTACTGCATTGTCGGAACTAGAAGCACAAGCATTTCGCTACACTCGCATTAACATCTGCTAACCATGTGTATGTGACAAATAACATTTGATTTGATTTGATTTGTTAGTTTCAACAAACCTCTTTCCCTGTTACCTCCTCATTATTGGGGTTGCATAAATCTCTTTCCCTATTACCTCATTATTAGAGTTTCCATAAACCTCTCTCCCTGTTACCTCTTCATAATTATAGTTAACATACTCTTATTTCCCTGTTACCTCCTCATTATTAGTTTCTACAGACTTCTTTCCCTATTACTAGATATTCCATAAAACCATTTCCCTATTACCTCTTCATTATTAGAGATTCCATAAATCTCTCTCCCTAGTACCTCCTCATTATTTGTTTACATAAACCTCTTTCCTTATTACAACCTCCTTTCTAGAGAGTTTCTCCCTATTACCTGGTGAAAGCAGTAAAGTTAGATTTAAAAAATAGATAAAAAAACACCTTATGGAACAGTGGGGATTGTAAAGCAACGCAAACATAGACACAGACACATGCGTAGAGCCAGTTCAAGAGAGTCAGTGCAAAACAATTAAGATAAGTAAATTAATAATAAAGCAGGTCAATGTAAATAGTACTGGTAGCTATTTTATTAACTGTTCAGCAGTCTTCTGGCTTTGGGTAGAAGCCTTTTGGTCCCAGACTGGCCCTCCGGTACCGCTTGCCGTGCGCTAGCAGAGAAAGCAGTCTATGACTCGGGTGGCTAGAGTCTGTCAGTTTTTAGGGCCTTCCTAAGACACCGCCTGGTATGGAGGTCCTGGATTGCAGAGAGCTTGGCCTCAATGATGTACTTGGCCTTACAAATTACCCTCTGTAGTGCCTTGCGGTTGGATGCCGAGCAGTTGCCATACCAAGCTTTTTGAGGATCATGCCAAATCTTTTCAGCCTCCTGAAGGGGAGGAGGCGTTGTCGTGCCCTCCTCACAACTTCCTTGGTGTGTCTGGACTATGATTGGTCCTTGGTGTGTCTGGACTATGATTGGTCCTTGGTGTGTCTGGACTATGATTGGTCCTTGGTGTGTCTGGACTATGATAGGTCCTTGGTGTGTCTGGACTATGATAGGTCCTTGGTGTGTCTGGACTATGATTGGTCCTTGGTGTGTCTGGACTATGATTGGTCCTTGGTGTGTCTGGACTATGATTGGTCCTTGGTGTGTCTGGACTATGATTGGTCCTTGGTGTGTCTGGACTATGATTGGTCCTTGGTGTGTCTGGACTATGATAGGTCATTGGTGTGTCTGGACTATGATAGGTCCTTGGTGTGTCTGGACTATGATAGGTCCTTGGTGTGTCTGGACTATGATTGGTCCTTGGTGTGTCTGGACTATGATTGGTCCTTGGTGTGTCTGGACTATGATTGGTCCTTGGTGTGTCTGGACTATGATTGGTCCTTGGTGTGTCTGGACTATGATTGGTCCTTGGTGTGTCTGGACTATGATTGGTCCTTGGTGTGTCTGGACTATGATAGGTCCTTGGTGTGTCTGGACTATGATAGGTCCTTGGTGTGTCTGGACTATGATAGGTCCTTGGTGTGTCTGGACTATGATAGGTCCTTGGAGTGTCTGGACTATGATAGGTCCTTGGTGTGTCTGGACTATGATAGGTCCTTGGTGTGTCTGGACTATGATTGGTCCTTGGTGTGTCTGGACTATGATAGGTCCTTGGTGTGTCTGGACTATGATAGGTCCTTGGTGTGTCTGGACTATGATTGGTCCTTGGTGTGTCTGGACTATGATTGGTCCTTGGTGTGTCTGGACTATGATTGGTCCTTGGTGTGTCTGGACTATGATAGGTCCTTGGTGTGTCTGGACTATGATAGGTCCTTGGTGTGTCTGGACTATGATTGGTCCTTGGTGTGTCTGGACTATGATTGGTCCTTGGTGTGTCTGGACTATGATTGGTCCTTGGTGTGTCTGGACTATGATTGGTCCTTGGTGTGTCTGGACTATGATTGGTCCTTGGTGTGTCTGGACTATGATATGTCCTTGGTGTGTCTGGACTATGATTGGTCCTTGGTGTGTCTGGACTATGATAGGTCCTTGGTGTGTCTGGACTATGATTGGTCCTTGGTGTGTCTGGACTATGATAGGTCCTTGGTGTGTCTGGACTATGATTGGTCCTTGGTGTGTCTGGACTATGATTGGTCCTTGGTGTGTCTGGACTATGATTGGTCCTTGGTGTGTCTGGACTATGATTGGTCCTTGGTGTGTCTGGACTATGATAGGTCCTTGGTGTGTCTGGACTATGATAGGTCCTTGGTGTGTCTGGACTATGATAGGTCCTTGGTGTGTCTGGACTATGATAGGTCCTTGGTGTGTCTGGACTATGATAGGTCCTTGGTGTGTCTGGACTATGATAGGTCCTTGGTGTGTCTGGACTATGATAGGTCCTTGGTGTGTCTGGACTATGATTGGTCCTTGGTGTGTCTGGACTATGATAGGTCCTTGGTGTGTCTGGACTATGATTGGTCCTTGGTGTGTCTGGACTATGATTGGTCCTTGGTG